>NC_142922.1:9862488-10023625 GCF_054131065.1 Drosophila arizonae
CACTACAGAACCAACTCGAGAGGGAAGTTGAAAATGATAGAAAAATAGATATAAACTAATCTGTATAATCTAATCTAAAAGAGATTGGAATCAAATGTAACACATTGATTATATTTAAATATTGCTTAATCCCAAAGAGAATATACATATGTCCAAGGTAAGGCAGAAATTAATTAACAACTTTTCACTTTCATTCTTTGTGTGTATTCACTGTACGCAACACGCTTAACGGCATATTATGTATGCCCATTTGCGAGGGCCGAGGAGAACAACTAAATTCTCGAAAAGTACAACATAATCTCAGCTAGAAACAAACTCAAACTGAATGCTTTGCCACAAGAGGGCGTCAGGCAACAATGGGCGGGGCAGGCATTGTGTGTGTGTGTGTGTATGCTTGTGTGTATTTGTTTGTAGGCCTAGACACGCAAAGGCAAAATTTGCATGGAACGCAGACCGTTCAGCAATTACCGCTGCTACTGCGGGGCACATCAATAGCTGTTGTTGTTGTTGCTGTAGTTGCTGTTGCTGTTGTTGTTGTAGCTGTAGCTCGCAGGCTTTGCCACCTGCTTGTCTGGGAAATCTGTTTGCTGGCCCGACTGCGTGTGTGTTCCGCTAGCAAAAATGACGTGACTGTCAATTGAGAAGAGGCACGGCTGTGCAATGCAACATTTGGCATTGAAGGGGTGTGGAAGGGGAGGGGGGGGGCAGGGAACGGCACTGGCTGCTGCATAGATCTCCGCTCTCCTCTGTCTGCTCTCAGCTTTTTCAAGTTGTCTGCGGCGACACCCAACCAGTTGACGCTGTAGATATCTACCTTGCACTCGACTTTTGCACTGCATTTTTTTAGTCCAGCTTTTTTCTTTTTTTTCGTATCGTACTCTTGGCTCATCAGCAAAAACAACAACAAATCAACGCAGCGGCATCAATGACAGAACAACATAAAAAAAAAGTTAAAAAAAAAAAAATAAGAAAAAATCTACAAAATGCAGCAACAACAAAAACAACAACAGACGACAACTGGAACGACATGATTTTTGTTGCAAGGGGCAGTTATCCATCCACCAGGCGCACATCATCCATTCAAAGTTTGAGGAGCTGCTGCGTTGGCTTTTCCTCCCGCTTCTCTCTTATTCTTCTTCATCTTCTTCTGCTTGTTGTTGTGTCCTCATTTTGTTCCTGTTGTTGTTGCTGTTGATTTTGCTTTAATTATTGTTCCGTTTCGTCTGCCATTTGCAGCACTTCGCATGTTGTTTTTTTTTTTTCGTTTTTCTTCCTTTTTTTCGGTTTTCAATTCGTTTTACTTTAACGTTTCCCAGGAGAAACATTAAACACAATAGGCCGAACGAATGATTCGAAATCATTCACAGCAAAAATGCGCCTTGATTGGCAGAAGGGAAAAGGCGAACGAAAAATAAATACAGTTAAACATAAAGGAAATATTTAATGAAAATTTTAAATATAAATGTAAAAGTCAGAACTAAAAGAACAGAAATTAAACCATTCGAAATAAATGAATTTTATGAATGAATGTGAAAATTTAAAATAATAAATATGCAAATATATGAAAATAAATATGAAAATATATATATTTTTGTAAATATATTAAAATATATATGAAAAATATATATAAGACTCATAGAAATGAATATAAACTTTAATAAAAAAATTCTGATTTTCATTGAAATATTCAATATAAGTCTCTGTACATTATATTCAAAATTATCTGATATATTTTATTATATATATTATAAAAATGTGTTATATATTTAAGCAATCAAAAAATGATCCACCTTTCGATAATTTCTACTTACAAAATTGGCAAAATTGCTTATTGAACACATCCTACAATTATAGTATACAAAATTAGATATTATACAAAATGTGATAGTGACTGGAATTAAAATATTTTTTGAATGTAAATGATATATTTTTATTCGAGACTCAAGCACAGTTTCTGGTGCCTTGTGAATGATATATTTTGGATGCTTTTGCTCTTGTTCTTAAATACTTGTAATTCCTAACCTTTTTATGCTGCTAATTTTGTATGGGAATACGGGCAACTCCCTTAGCTCAGCTGTATTTGCATAACCTCTTCCGAAAACCCTCTCCCAAACACCCCCCTCTCGGACAGGCAGGCAAACTCATTTTGCATTTCACTTTCCTTTGTGCAGCATGCAAAAGTTCGAAGCCCCCAACTTTAACTGCCAGCCAAACAGACGATTCTAATGCAGAAAAGAAATATATATACAAACATTTATACATGTATATATAAGTACATTTTTTTTATAAAAATATAAAAAACAAAACTGCGAAACATGCAGCATGGCAGGCTAGACAGGAGGCATGCTGCGTTGCAACGTTCTAGATATTTCAGTATGCACATAGTATATATATATATATACATATATATTTTGTGTGCAGCTTTTTACACATTTTGCTTTTGTTTGTTTGGGCTTGTTTTTGTTTTTTTTTTTTCGGTCGCGTTAGTCAGTTTGGTGCGACTTAAATTGCATTTTATTTCTGCAACGTTGCAAAACATTTATTTACTTTCATGGTTTGTTGAGTATTTGCCAAGCCACAAGCAACTGGCAACTGGCAACTGGCAACTGGCAACTGGAAAGCTCGAACACTTCAGCGAAGGCATATGAAAATCGTTTAGAAAGGATGACGATGTCGCGGCAGAAGAGTTTTTCCAACGGAAGTCGTTGACTGCCTTTGAACTTGCTTAGACAAAAAAAAAAAAAAAGAAGAAAATAATAAATAAATAGAAAATGCATAAAATATGAAGGGGATTGAGTTAAGCTCCCTCTCTCTCTCTCTCTCTCGCCCTCTCTCTCTCTCTCTCACTGTATGTGTGTGTGACATGCGTTGACATGTTTGTGGTCCGCTCGCTAAGTAGCTGCGGGGATTAAGCCAAAGCTTTGTCTCTGTCAGCTTTGGGAGCCAACGAGGGCTGAGGCTGAGGCCGCTGCAATTATGCGCTAATTAAATGCTACATAATTTTTCGAATGCCGAGGACAGCTAAAAAATGCATAACATGTGTTGCACAGCCCTGACGAGGCTGGCTCAAGAGATTCAGAATAGGCAGCAGCAGGCAGCTTGCAGCAGAAGCCCGATCATCATCCCGACTCAAAGAGTTGCAGCAGCAGTCGCCGTCGCCGTTGCCGTCGCTTACTTTTGTGAGCCGCAGGCCGCGGGCAAGAAAAAAAATAAGAAACAATTTTCATGAGACGGCAGCACGGGCATAACCATAACATGTTTTGTTATTAATTATAGTTTACGCAACGCAGGGGACAGGCCGAAGACAACAACAATAACAGTCACTCACAGTCTGTCAGTCAGGCAGTGAAGCCGAGCCGAGCCGGGCCAGGCCAGGCAGGGCAGGAAGCCAACCTCTTGTTGACCATGTGCCACTAACTCCGACGGCTGCTGCTGCGGCCGCTGACTCCTTGCAGCAGCAAAGCAAAGACAACAAAGCAGAAAAAGAAGAAGAAGCAGAGAAAAGGAAAGAGTTCACTTAATTTGACGCACAAATGTCAGTCACAAGTTGTTGGCCCGGCCCGAACTGCAGCGCGTTCAGCGAAGCGCGACCGTCGCGTTGCGTTAAGGATCGTTGCGTTCAGTTTTAAAATAACTCAATAACTAATCCAATCGGATGGTTAAGGACGAAAAAGGGTTCGTTGCCCAAGGGCCAACAGCAGCAGCAACATCAACATGTGGCAGCCTTTGCCTCTTTGGCTTGACAATAAAAATTATCATAATTATATTTAAATTAATATGCAAGAGCCTGTGAGCCTGGCCAGCTAGCAATTTCCGCGCTCGACAAATTACAGGAAATGCCAAACACCAACAACATGAGCCACGCTGAGAGCACTGAACCCTTTGTGGCTCTTTGCCGTTGCTGGTGTTGTAGTTGTTGTTGTTGTTGTTGTGCGACGGCAACATTAATTAGAAAACAAGAACCGCTTTTCACACGTCGCGCCCACGCTCAATATTAAAAGGCGTTACTTCAAATTGAGCTAATCCAAATTGCAAATCTTAAATGCTAGCTGCTTACAGAAGCCAAGTAATTGTGGGAGTGTATGGAGAAAGAGAGTGAGAGAGAGAGAATATACCAATTTGTATGTATTAAAGTAAATTTCTTTAATTTAAAATTATAAATCCTCTATAATGAACTTAAATATACACTTTTACATAGTCTATTACATATTTTTATACATCTGATATGATGATATTCACAGAATATATATGGCGCTAATATTATTCGCGCCTTAGTTTAGTTAGTTAGTTTCTACCTATTATCACTATATCAGCCAATCATCTGATTGCAACTAACACAACGTCATAATATTACACCGACACGACATATAATTCATATTATATTCTTATCGTAACAGAAAATTGTTCTAGATTTCCCTAGTCTTAAAGCTAATAAATAAATTAATTTTAATCTCATCAGATATTAAAACAAATAAACATTCATATCTCATATTATTATTAGCTAAAATGAAGAGAAATAATAAAAAAGTCAAAAAAAAAAAACCTCTGTCAGAACTACGAAAAACTATGTTGCAGTTGCAGGCAATAGACTACAGAATAATATTTCAAGCTAAATTTATGAATGACTTTCAATGATTATATTGTAAAACCATGAATAAAGATGTAAAAAAAAAAAATTATAATAAAAAATAAAAAGTTGAAGACTAGATATAAAACAAAAATATTTATTATATGTACATATTTATTATATGTACATATGTACAAAATCAATATACTCTAATCCGCTTGTATGCAAGCACAATAATACTTCACTATATATATGTATATAGGTATATTACATATTTTATATTTTTTATAATCATCCATTATAGTTTTATAGCCAACTTGCGTTCGCATTTTCATTGCTTCAAGAACAAAGTTTTTTCCTCTCTTATTTTTACTCGACTGAATTTGACATTTAATCGTCAACTGCGGTGACGCCCACGCAGAGTTGGCTTATGAATATTTTAATTAATTTTCATTGTGGCTCAATGTACTCACCTTTTTTTTCTTGTTCTCTTCATCTCGTAATTCATTAATTTATGCAAAATATTTGCAGTTGTTGTTGCTGCCGCTGTTGGTGTTGTTGTGACAGGCGCGAGCATTTATTTATAATTTATATTGCAATTATAAACTAATATTGTTGTCGGGTTTCGTTGAGCTGTTGTCGTTGTTGTTGTTGTTGTTGTTTTAGTTGCTGTTGTTCAATTGTAATTTATGCGCATTTTTAATTGCAGCTCCGAAATTTCAAATTCGTATCACAAAATTCCAATTTGGCTTTGTTGTAGCTTTGCTCTGCTTTTTGTTTAAATAATTTAAGTTAATTTCGCATTGACACAGCCCCATGCATATAAATACATACATATATATAACGACTATACGATTTTATTATTATTTAATTATACCCTTTGCATAATTTATGCTAAATTGTGTATTATTTCATTTTATTGATTGCCCACAATATGTTTGGCATTAATCATATGGTTTTATTTTAGTTCGCAACTCGCAATACCCTGTAATTGGTGCAATGTGTGAGCTGAGTATATGCAACTATGGTGTGTGAAGGACTTGGATATCATTCAAGCTCTAGAATTTATATAGAAAAATTTAATTTAAAGGCTTCATTTAGTTTACATAAAAAAGCAATGGCTCTTCCTTTTCAACTGCAGGGTATCTGCTGGCTAGTGAATCTCTCTCTACACTCATCCATTTAATTGATTGTTCGCTGCTCATCGGTGCCAATGATAAATGGAGTTTAAAATGCCATGCGAGAAAGACAACTGAATGATTTAGTTTGCCGCGCTTTGTTGTTGTCATTTGTTGGCCCTAATTAATGTGGCTCAATACATTTCTGTTGGGCCTCAATCCGATTGTTTGGGGCAACCTTTTTTCCTGATTTTGGCATATCAATTAATTTGGCCTAATCTAATTTTGTTATTGTAAACTGATTAGTTAGTTGAGCATTTCCAACCGGTTTCAAGAGCTGAGCCCTTAAAAAACGATTCGATATAGATTAGATGAACCTACAAAATTGCCATTAAATTAAAGTAGATTAATAAAAGAGTTGAATAAAACTCATTTCAATGCAATTAAAATTGGCTCGTTTATAGATTTAATATTATTTTGATATTACTGCCAGCTAGGCTTAATACATTAAACATAATTTTTATGTTGAATTTCATTTAATGCAGCTTTTTTTTCGAGCTTTGCTAATTATTTATGGGCACTTTTTGTTATGTGCTTGAGTCTGGTCTTCATTAGGCCAGCACTTAAAAACAAATCCGGCTAGAAAAAAACCAAAAATAAACATTGTTTTATAATGTGTTATTGGGCCTCGTTTACATTATGTGAAGTGCTTATGTTAAGAGTAGAGTTGGCTATAATTTTTTGTTGTTATTTAGACGGAATCGTAAATAATTTAGTGCGCTATTTTGTGTGGACTTTAACAAACAAACAACAACAAGCAACAATGCCAAACAATAGCAGCAACAACAAATTTTCATAGCTTTTGGCAATTTGACTTAATGTTCATTATAATGACTTTAATTGTTATTGCCACTTAATTGAATGCATTAATAATATGCATATACAGAGATTTATGTAGTCGATTCGTGGGGCGGGGATAGGGTCTCTGATTATTTCCGTTGGCATATGTAGATTAAAGCTGACATTTCGAGTCCCGTTTCGAGTCAAATTAAAAGCAAATAAAAGCCCAAGACATACGTAAATGGCCGCTCAGCGATTTAGATAGCAATAAAATGCAGCTCGCTCACCTCTCTGAACTGCACATGCTCCATTACCAATTCAGAAATCTTGGCTCGAACAGCAGCAGCAGCAGCAGCAGCAACAGCAGTTGCAACAACAACAACAGCATGGAGAAGGAAACATGCTGCAACAACCACGTCGACAACATTAGAGAAGTCACGAACTGCAACAGCAACAGCAACAGCAACTACAACAGCAGCTAAATTGTAAACATAAACAAAACATTTATGACTATTTACAGTTCAGCGAGAGGTGCACACAACAAACACACACTCACACACACACACACACATGGACACACAGATACTTATACACACCCGCTGCTAAGAACTTGCTGTACGTGAGCTGCTGCTGCTGTAGCTGCTGTAGCTGCCGAAGTTCAATGAGTTTTTGGTGTGAAAGGGTCAATTGTGTAAATAATAACGAAAAACTGTGAACAGCAAACAACAACAGCAGCAGCAGCAATAACAACAACAACAACAACAAGACTAGCCAACAGAAACAGGGGCCAAAAATGTAACTTGTCTATCAGCTTGGCTGACTGGAAAACCCATAAAAATATCACACGCATAAGCGTTATAGGGAAAAAGGCATTTGCGATAAGCAATGCAACTAAATAAACAGATACAGATACCAATACAAACACAGGCCGCGCAGGCAACAGATACAGATGCAGTTGCACAGCCATAGATACAGATACGCAGATACATTGGAAAAGCATTTTCAATTGCATTTGGTGACCGCAGACAGCGCGACTGGGCTGTTGGCTGAATGTCCAACGGTCGACGACGTCGTCGTCGTCGTCGTCGTCGGACTCGTTTTTATGATGCAATTAAATATGGTGTTTAATGCATTTGTAAATAATAATAATAAATAAAAATGCATTCACTGCATTCAGTGGCCATATCATGATAATGAAGTTGAAAGTTTGACTGCATAAACCGTAAAACTTTTGCCTGCTGCTTTATTTGCCTGCAGGAAATAAAAGTGTCATAAAAAACTGTCATGGCTGCCGGCCCACTGTCAACCCCCTCTCCCCAGGCCCACTCAATGCATATGAATTACAGCGAAAGGGGGAGGGCGGTCTATTTGGGGGATTTTGTACTTTTTAAACAGCTGCTTAATTTGGGCAATTCGAGTTTTATGGTCGAGCGTTCATATTCATTGACATTCGACATTTATAATGGAGTGTTTTATGACGATTCTATTAGCGAAGCTAACTATATAGTTTTTTCTCCTTCCGTCTGGTCTCCCTCTCTTTCGTTTTTTAAGTGCTCGCTAATTGAATTCGAATCCGAGTTCGAATTCGATTTTCCTGGCCTATCAAGAGATCTAATTAAAGGTGGCAGATTTTAATGAATTGGGTAAATAATAGTTTTACGAATTCGTTAATTAAACATTGACTCACTTAAGTGCGTTATATTTTTAAAAGCTTTTGTTTTGACTTATTTGATAGACAGTTTAATTATGATGTGTTAAAAGAAATATTTAAATATTGGACAATAATTAGATATATATATAATGTAAAATGTAAACTATGAAATATATTAAATATATAATATAAAATATAAAAAATATATATATATATACATATATAATCCGTTATATAAAATATGAAAACTTTAAATAATTTATTTTTAGTGTATTCCAAGAAAAAAACGTTTATTAAAATACATAAATAATTTAAAAATTATATTAAGACATGATCTTTTTATAGTTTAAATATAATATATATGAGATGGTTAATAGACCTAGTATTATTAGCTAACCAAAATAACTATCAAAATCAACTATCTATATATCCCTTTCCCTTTCAATACAAAACTATCCATTTAGTTAAACATATTCTAGTAGAGCCCAATCGATATGGTATCTAATTATAGACGTATAATATATCATATCATATCTTTCTCATATCGTATCATAAACTATGCATAAACATAATTGAGCTGATTTTTTCTGCTGGCAGCCCAGTTAACAAGATGTCAGGCTTATGCTTATCATAAATGCAGATTGAGCTCTGCTTAGCTGCTTTACTCGCTGCCTCACTTAGCATATCCTGGCAATCTTTTGCTTGGCTTAACTTTTCACTCGCATATATTAGAGAGCATTCATGTGTGTATATATATGTGTGTGTGTGTGTGTGTGTGGGTTCGTGTGTGTTGGTGTATTGCAAGTAAGCTGATTGCATAATTCAATGCAAATAGCGCCGCAGCAACAACAACAACGAAGCAGCCAATGCAAATGTCGAGAGTGCAAAGCGGCTGCCCAATCGATTTGCTTAGGGTTTCTATTTTGTGCTTTCTGCATGCGCTGGGAAAATGCCAGACCCTTTTCCGACTTGGCGATAGAGAAAGGGTTGGAGAGAGTCGAACGGAGAATGGGGTTAAGTATGCCATCAATTGTACAACTTTAAAATGGGCACGAACTCAAGTCGGGGCGGCTCAATGTCGCATAATGCTCAATCAAATTAATGTTGAAGTTGAGTTGAGGCAAGTAATTAAATCCAAAACTAACAATTGGCTGTGCAAACACAGGCACGCACACGAGCACACACACACACACAGAGAGAGAGGGAGAGAGAGAGAGAGTGAATGGCGTAGAGTGTCCATAATAATAACAATTTTCATATTAATTTTCATAATTTTCCAATGTTGACAACAAAGTAAACACAAATACACGTAGCCAAACAAGCAGCGGGAACTGAGACAGAGGCCGAGGTAAAGTGTGCGGCACGTTGACAGCGTCGCAGCGTGCTAGAAAACGGGAGAGGGGCGGGGAAAAAAACAGCGAGACGAAGGGCAAAACAAAAGGCGCACAGTGTAAAGGATACTTAACATGCCAGGACAATGGGGGGTAGGTAATTGGACAGTAGGAAGTGTCCACAGCTCCATGGAAGAGCTGGACACTTGTTGGTCAGCCGAACGACAACCTGCTGAGAGTCGATGTGCTGCAATTTGCCTAATAACTCAGTCCAGACTAAGGCAAGGGCAGGCAGCCAGCATAGTTGCCTCTCTCTCTCTCTCTCCCTCTCTCTCTCTCTTTATCTCTCTCTCTCTCTCTCTCTCTCTCTCTCTGTCGCGCTCTGTGTGGGTGCGTATTTACAGCCTTGCGGTTAGTTTGAACTGTTGACTTTGCGGTGAGCACTTTAAATTGATTAAGTTGAACTTGTCTCTAGCTTTTGACGTCGCGGTTGCGCCCCCTACCGCCCCTCCCGCCCCTCGCGCTGCACTAAAAAGATACTTAATGCCATAAAAGCTGCAGCAGCAGCTGCTTTCCGCTTAATTCATGGCTCTAGTTTGTAGTTTTTGTAGTCTTTTTCGAGTGCGCACTCAAATGACGTGTAACACTCGTGAGACATTTAAGCACTTGAATGCCAGCAATAAGGCAAGAGAAATAAAACTTGAAGCAATTTGCGCCGTCTAAAAGGCCCCAGCACGCTGCTTACATCCCGGAGAGCTGCGACGGAGAGTGCAGCGACGGCGGCAGCGACGGCGGCAGCGACAGCGGCAGCGACAGCGGCAACTGTCACTCGCGGAAAGTTGTCCAAGTCAAGCGTTCAAATTTAACTTGAGCGCCGAAAAAAGCGCTTTACAAAAGTTACAAGTCACACAACAAAGGCGAAATGACGGGGTGTATGGGTGTGTGTGTGTGTGTGTGTGTGTGTGTGTGTGTGTGTGTGTGTGTGTCTGTGTGCCTGGTAGGAGCCTGCCTGCTGGGCTGGTTTTTGGCAGCTGTTGTTGTGCTCTTGTCGCCAGCAGCTTCCAAAATTAATTTCAATATCAGCAAACAAGTGGAGAAAAAACGCGTTAAACTTGAGCGAAATTTCTGAGGAAAACTTTTGAGATACTTGATGTGAAATTTAGGGAATTAAATTGAGATGAAATTCTCATGCTCACATAGCAACGAGCTGTATAGGGTATAGTTAGGGTATGATAATCTTATGTCAAATATATATATCTATTTCTTTTTCTTTGGAGTTAGTATACATATATATTGTATTGCATATATGTAAACATATGTATAAAATGATGTTTGGCCAACTCTTCACATTTGTTGAATCTGAAACTGTTGCTAAAGTTGCTGTGGCAGTTGCTTGTGCTGCTGCTCCAATTGAAGTTTTTGCATCTTTCTTGTGGTTAGCATTTTTATTTACACTTGGACATAAGTTTGAGTGCTGAGAGCGGCAGCAGCGGGCAACGGGGTTGGCAACGGGGCCAGCAAATCGATGTCCGTTGCTGTCTCGGATCGGGTCAACTGTTTGTGCTGCGTCATTGGGTGTCTGCCACAACAACAAGCCACAAGCACAGAAGTTGCAAACTGTAGTGCAATCATGCTAAAAATGCCACACAAAAGGAGCTTAAATTAAAGTTTGGCAGGAGCAGCAGCAGCAGCAGGAGCAGCAGCAGCAGCTAAAGGAACAGGAGCAGGATCGGGTGTGAGTAGCAGCAGGAGGCATAGACCGCAGATCATGCTGAATGTGGCATGTGGTTCAATATCATGGCAAAGTGTCAATGTGCGTGCAGGAGCTGCTGCAATTGCCGTTTTTGTTGCCCTTTGCCACTGCCGTTGCCCCTGCCGTTGCCCTTGCAGTTGCCCTTGCAGTTGCAGCCGTTTGCCGAAATCATTCCGGCCATGTCTAAGGCCAGGGCAGGAGAGACTATCAGTTTGGCAGGTTGTGTTGCGGTCAACGCCTCTTAACGTTGCATTCCACAGTTGCACTTTGCATTTTGGGACCCAACAAAAGGGTAGCATTATAATGACAGATAAGTGTGTGTGTGTGAGTGTGTTTGCATCTGTGTGTGTGTGTGTGTGTGGGGAAGATAGCAAAGATGGCGTTAATCTATGCCGGAGCACTTACCGTAGAAGCTCTGAGTGCTTAATGTGAGCTGCAAAATGAGCAATTTCTAAGATTATTTGTATGTGGTATGAACATGGGAATAGGTAGCATATAAGGTATACAGATATATACGTATATGAAATGGAATTTAATGAAAATTATATAATGAACAATTCGTAATATGTAGACTTACATATAGCAGAGTAGTAGTAGTAATAATTAATCTCAAGAAGTTAAACTAAATATGTTGAAAACAATTTGTAATTAAGGAATATTATTATTGATATAATTGATAGAATAAAGGAATATTATTATATATAAATATATTTGTATTATCAATATATATTATTATTAATGTAGACTGACTTACTTTGAAACGAATATTAATAGTGATATAAATTGTTATTAATTTAGAATGATTCACTTAGACTCTATATTTTTTTTACGAAAAATTATAGTTCAATCGCTACTACTACTGCTGCTCTTACTACTACTACATATTCATTTATTTATAGAAATAGTAGTAGATCATATAAAACAATACTTTCATCGTTCGAATTGTTTTCAAAATAATCATAAAATTAAGCTGTCTCACATTTAGTTTTACTTAAATTTATTTTACTATTATTTAACTACTATTATTTACTGCTATTACTACTACTATTTGATCTGCTATTTTAATGAACACAATATAGCAAAGCCAATCATATGCTTCAGCTAAAACACAGCTCAGATAAGAACATTTTACAAGCCAACATCTACTGATCAACTCATGAGCTACTATATCGCATAGCAAATGATCTCTACTCCATAATATAAATACTTTTAGGCTGCTGAAGAGGCGCTTTAGGTGCGCCTCTCTGGAGTTTCTATAGGACATGTGCTCTTGTCCTGATTCCCGCGCTTTGGCTGCAATTGCAATTTGTGCACTTTATGTTGCCAGTTGGAAAATTGTGTGTGCATGCTAAGATACACCCACACACACACACACACATGCACATGCACATACTTCCTTGCATTGCTTCAGTCTGAGCTGCAGCGAAATTGTATCTTTTGCCAGCTTGTGGTGTGGAGTGCGAGTATCTGCTGCTGAGGCTGTTGAGGTTGTTGTCGTTGGCGTTGTCTATGCGTTGCCTTGTCTCAGTTTCTCTCTCTGTGTGTGTGTGTGTGTGTGTACTTGTGTTTGTGTTGCTTGCCAGGGCACATAGTTGCTTCTCACTTGAAAAAGTTGCTCATTTTTACACACTTTATTTTTGGTGCAACGACAGGCAGTTGTTGTTGTTGTTGTTGCTGTTGTTGTTGCTCTTACAACTTGGAACATTGTTTCAGCACTTAAGCGACATCATGCGCACAACTAGCGAATGAACCAACAAAACGAACGAATCGCAGCAAGATTCAGCTTTGGAGCGAGACTCACTTGCTGCCCCCCCACAGTGTGTGTGGGGCAGTGTGCTGTGGCACGGTGTGGCACGGCATGTACCGGGCGGGCTGCTCAAATGTTTAAACATTGTAGTAACCATAGCACATACACTGCCTTGCCTGGCACTGCACTGCACTCCACATGCATCGAGTGTGGAGCGAGCAAAGGAAAAGCAATCCAAACCCAAAAACGATCCACAGCCACGTTTCACATTCTGTGTGCTCGAGCCTTTTGTTTGAAGTTTGTCTTCGAATGGAAAACTTTTGTGAAAATTAATTACGAATTCGTGAGGTCAATCGTTTTTCGGTGATAATCGAGTGGGTGCCAAGCGCTGCGGACCAGGTGAGCGGGCGACTGGATGAGCGGGGTAGACGTCGAAGTTGGTTTGGCAGGCGAACCATCAGGTTGTTTAAATGCGCTTACAAACGGGGCGGGCGAAGGGGCAACGTTGGTTGTCTGGTCCGAGGGGGTCCCCCTAAAGACTGTTTGGCATGTCTGGGCGACATGCTGTGTGCGGTCTGCCTGACTGCCTGACTGCCTGACTCTCTCTCTGCCACTCTCTCGCTCTCCCTCTCTCTCGCTCTCTCTGCTTTAGAGCTGCTGCTGCATCCTCGGGCTTTTTATGGCTTTGCTGGTCGTCATCAGCATTGCTTTTTGTTTATAATTTGGTAATTTGCAGTTTTGTCGTTGCTAAAGTCGACGTCGTGCCAAAGATTTTATAATTTTTACTTGCAATTTCAGAAGCTGCTGCTGTTGCTGCTGTCGTTGCTGCTGCATTTTGCATAATTTTCCATTTAGCTTGTTGCGTGCCTCACTACCCGCCGCAAAGTCGTGAGGCGTAATTAAAGAGTTTATTTCATGATTTGCGGCTTGGGGTCCGATGCTGCTGTTGCTATTGCTGTTGGGTGGCCAACTTGATTTTCCAGCTGAGCGTCTTACAGTGCCAGGAAGATGCCTTTAAGCTACAGCGGCCTTTGACGCTGTGTCGCAGTTGTCAGCAGCAGCAACAGCAGCAGCATCAGCACGACAATATCCTTTGCTGTTATCCTTTGCCATTGCCCGAAGCTAATTTGGCTTGGTGTCTGTCGCCTGTTTGCTTTGCTTTATTGAAAAGACATCCTCGACAGCACTAATTTTAACTAAATAACTCTGATGAGTGCCGCAACCCAAGTGACTAACCAATTTTCCTGTTCGGGTCAGGCTTAACCTTTGTTTAACCTTTTTTAAGCCCCAAGCTACCCCTCAGTTCCCACAGCGATCTCATATTTTGCATGCCAGGGCCCAGCTAATAACACATAATCCGAAGGCAAACCGTTTTTGTGGCCACTGTCACATATTTGTTTAGGAACTGCAAAAAACATAAACGAAAAACAGGACAACAAAGAATGTAATAGTTCCTCAAGCCGGGTGTGCTAGACCGGGGTATACCCTGTGAAATTGGGCAAAATGAAGTCAAACAGCTTTGGCAAATTTCAAAAGTGAATTTATTTTCATTATTTAGCACATCGATCATTATCGATAATAGGAATAAAAAGGATTTGCCAATTATTTTATAGAGTTCTGAAGTGTTTTAGCTACAGTGGGATATTGATACTTATTGATCATTTCATACAACAAATTCATAATAATAATAAGATATGATGAACTCCTGCCTTATCATAATATCGATAATTATCGATTACATGAAAATAGCATATACTTAAAGCTCATCTCTTGGCTTTTAGTGTTCTTCTCTTATAGCATCAGGTAATGCTATTATTATTCGAAAAACCTATAAGCAGCTTGCTCACAACCAATATAGCCCTTTTCTACAATTAAGGGTATATGAAACAAGTAATAAGCTAGAGCTACAAATATTCAGATGGCGACAACGCCTAAACATTCGCTTATCCTTTTTAAAGGCTTGTTTGTACACACATAAATATATATATATATATATGTATTATACTTAATACATATATACGAATATATACTTATGTATATATATATATTTAATATATTCCACGCACATATGGCGTCAAAAATTCAGCATGCATGCGAGCATTTTAGTTTTCAGTTTACGTTTTTACGTTTTTCTTCCATTGAGCTCTGGGCTTTGGGCTTGGGTTGCCCCTGCGTAGCCCCCGTCCATAAAAAATGCTTTAATTAAATGAAATCTCATGGTTTTTGTGTGACGTTCGTCCTTTTCGACTCCTGGTACATAGCTCCGTGCGTTGACTGCTTACACACTTTACAGTTACACGCACAACTATGCGACAGACGATGTGAGTGTATGCAAGTGTGCGTGTTTTTGGGTGTGCGTGTGTACGTGTGTATATGTGCGGGGGAGTTTTTGCTGTAGGTCTAACATTCAAAAATTGAAAAACCAAAATTTAAGCTGGACAGCTTTTTGAATTTATGACCAAATGGTACAAACACAATCATGCACACACGCTCACACATGCACATGCACGCACAGACTTAAACGCAGACATATAAATAGTCTGGTTTACGCATGGGAATTGATGTTAGAGAGCCTGTGGGTAGCTACATATAGGGTGCGTAACCAAACGGGCGCATTATATGGTTAACATGGCCCAAAATGCCATGAGAATAAACCATATATTATGAAATAGAACTGGACTTAAACTATGTTGATGAATTGCACTATTTTGCATGACTAAACGAAATAATATTTCATAAATGAGCAAATTGGAAATGAACCAAAAATAAATTTATATAATCAATAGAAAAGGAATAATCCAAGAGCTGACATTTATTCGAATATACAAATAAGCCATATTTATATTTGAATTCACTCAGATTTCGTTATTTATGTAGATTCAAAGGTTTACATAATCAAAGATTTCAAATTTTAGCTGATTTCCTTCAGATTTATTTATTTAATAAATAATAGAATTTTTTAACATTTTATTTTTTATTATTTTTAGTTGTTATACAAATTTACATAAACTGCAATAAGTTCAGAAAGAAATTTTCTTTATACCGAATGAAAGAGCAATCGAGAGAGTTACATGAGAAAATATGTTCCATAGGTGCGCTTGAAATTTCTAAATTTACCTGCAAAACAAATGTATTTTTAAATAACAATATATCTTCGATGAATTATTACATGCTCTGCTATTTGTGAATATCATAAGATAGATGATAGTTGTGGGCATTATTTATGTGTTGGTCCATTCCACTTCTATGCAGACCAAAGACTTTTCAGCCGTAATTGTTATGCGCTTTACATTTCCATTCCTCTTCTCAAACAGGATATAAGATTACAAATCTGTGCAGCATCCTTTTGGCTTTATTTGAAGACAATTCCAATTACTGCTTAAGCCAAACTTCATTACCTTCTTTTTCGGGTCAGCAAATTGTGGTGGTGGTGGCCCGCAGGTATTTTGCATTTGCTGAATGCGGGACATCCGGGACACCCTGGCGCAGGACATGGCCAAACTAATGCTGTCGGCTCACTACAGTAAAGGCACGCATAATGCGACACGTTCTGGGGTTGTTTTTAATCCCAAAACGTAGCAAAAGGCAGCATCGATTGCGGCCAGGTAGTTTCATTCTTTTTATCTCTCTATGTGTCTGTGTGTGTGTGTGTGCGTGTGTGAAATGAAGTGGCAAAAATTGTTTGTGCTACCTGTGGGCAGCCGTGGAAGTGGCAGCTGTAAGTCCATTGGGGCACACAAAAAGACGCAATTATTCATATATGCAGCCGGGCTGCAGTGTGGCCAACGATATCCCGATTGGCTGTGGCAACATTTTCACTTTGCATTATGTAAAACATTTTCACAGGCGACAAACATTTGCATGATTAACCATAATTGAAAAATGTGAAAGCGGCCCAACGGTGAGAGAGAGAGGCTGAGAGAGAGAGAGAGAGGGAGACAGATGTGGCTGTGTCAGAGGAGCTCTGTTGTAACAATCAGTGGCGCCTCTGACATTCAATTCGATTTATCTACGCATGCCAGAGTTGTGCGCTATCTCACTCTCTCTACCACTCTCTCTCTCTTTCTCGTTCTCATTCTACCTCCAGCTCATTGTCAGCTTTAGCTTGTCAACTAGCCGAGTCTCTTTTGTGCTGCCTGCATGAATCGGTGGCAGCAGCCACGCCCCATGCTGATTTGAGTTGAAGTCTTGCTTGTGCGCTCAATAGGCTTTGCTGCTTGGCTAACTGTAATTTTTAGCTGCTCATTCATAATTGAATATGGCAAGTGCGGCCAGGAAGCTGCTGCTGCTGCTGCTGTTGTTGTTGTTGCCTCATTAATGTTGCACAGGCTCAGCACAAAACTCAACTTCGAGCCGAGGCAATCTATCAACAAAAAGAAAAACTCCACTCCCGGTCTCTCTCTCCCTCTCTCCCTCTCTCTCTCTCTTTGTTGTTGCCTAATGTGCGGCTTCCTGTTTTTACGGTTTTTGCTTTAATTAGTTGATCGCACGTGATATGGCCGACCTGTTCGACCCGCCTGGCCTTTTAACTCGGCAGCAAGTACTTAAGCCTTTAATTTGCTTGCCATTGTTGCTGCTGTTGCTGTTGTTGTCGATGTTGCTGTTGTAGATGTTGCTGCAGATGTTGCTGTAGCTGTTGCCGTAGCTGTATCTCTACCTGGCTAGCTAGCTGGCTGACTGGCTGACTGGCTGTTGCCATTGGCTTGTTATATTAGCACTTGTCTAGCTTTAAATTGCTTGTAAAGATTATCTATGGAAAACTCACACTCAATTTGCGCGTCTATTTTAGCATATATAATATAATCTGTGCAAAATCTTAAGTAGCTTACTATATGTGGAACGTACGCCCAGCCAGCGCGCCAGAGGGGCCCTGATTGAGGTCGGACCAACAAGGCGCAATGACCATCTATCCTTGTAAGCCAAAAGATACACATAAATTGCAGCCGTGTTCAGGCCGCATTCGATACATACAGTATGTTATATATGTGTGTGAGTTTGTCTCTGTATAGGTGCGTATACAAAATGGCCGTCGAGTTGAGCCACAAAAGCTGCACAGCTGTTGGCGACAAATCTACAAGCGTTTGACTGAAATAACAATAATACAGGCAATACAGGCAATAGACACACACACACACACACACACACACACACACAGCATACATATACTCACCCACACAGGCATGTAACATACACAGTTGTTACTTCCGTTTCATGTCGTTGTCACTCGCTGTCTGTCCGCCTGTTTTGGGGACATTTCTGCTCCTGCTGCTGCTGCTGCTGCTCCTGCTGCTGCTGCTCCTTCTGTTTGTTTGTAATTTGATGCGCGCTTTTAGTTAATTGTGGCAGCAGGACATGAGTATTGCCTATGCACAATAACTAAGCCCATATGTTGTACACACACACACGCGCATACACACACACAGACAGACACAGCAAATAGTGGCTAGTTAGAGTACAGGACATGACCGCTTAAGTGACATTTGTCGCATTTGCTGGCCACTGGCCCCCGCGCTGCCCACTTTGGTCACATGTGCGACTCATATTTCTTGCCTTTGGGCTAACTATGTTCAAGTGGGCGGGCCGTTTATATAATACATATAATACTTATACTTGTCTGCCTTTGAACTCTCTATCTCTCTGTGTGTGTGTGTAGGTGTGTGAATGTGTGTGTGTGTGTGTCTGCTTAGTTTTTGGCACTCGAGCTCTCTTCAATTGTGCAAATATATGTAAATATTTTAGTTAATTAATTTTCCGGTCAAGTGGCACCGGGCAATTGCCTGCATTATATGCAAATATAGATGTATGTAGATGGATATATCTGTATATATGTATTGGTGCATTTGATTTTGATCGTGCTTATTATTGGCAAGTGCATTTCGGTTCGATTTAAGTGCAATTTGTTAGCCTTGTACCTTGTAATTCTCATATGAATTGTTGATAATGAAAAGTTTACCGTTAAAAAACAAAATCAAGCCCTTGTCAGAGCTGAATATTTAATGCCTAATTACCTTATTTAATAGCTGTTTAATGAAATATTCAAAGTGTAAATGATTCAACAATAATTTGTCTAATTGAATCCATGATTTCTGCTCGAAGATAACTCGATGTGTACCCCATTCAATTAGCTGCAAGAAAAGGGTATAGCATCAGGCCAAAATGTAAATTCAACTTTGAAGTGGCGAAGGCTCTTATTATTTATTAAAGCACTTCAAAAGTTACAAAATTGTACAAAAATTTCACTTGAAAATGATGTTATTATGCAAGGCATATGCGAGCATTTCAGCAACTTTTACAGCAACAACAACAACAACATCAACTAGATGTAATAGTTAACCACCCCAAAGAAAAAAAAAAAGGCAGCCCATTTACGCTATTGAATTCAATTGGGGTTAAAATTTATTGAGGCGCAAAATATTCAACAAGCTGCAAGCAGAGCAGCGACCGAGAGCAGAGCAGAGCTGCTTGCAACAACTGCCACAAAAATGGGCTTCAATTTGGGCATCAGCCGTTGCGTAAAAAGGCAAATTAATTGAGCACCAATACAAGTGAAGAGCAGGCGTGCATGTGCATGTATTTGCATATGAAACTATATAGACATAAACATGTGTATGTGTAGATAACAGATGCGAGTGTGTGTGTGTGTGCTGCTTGTCAATCGAGGCACTTGCCACAGAATACTATGCAAATTTATGGAATTTCGCTGCAAACATTTTAATGCCACAAGTCGATGCAGCATTGTTCTTGTTGTTGTTGTTGCTGTTAACATTCATTTAACTGCTGCCTGCCTCCACATGCTGCCCAGGCGGCCAGCCCACTTGACCACTTGCCGCATGGGGGCAACAATAGCAACAACAACGGGCCATTAGTCATCTTTGGCTAAACGCTATTTGAGTTTTGCATTACAGACTCAGTTCGCCTTTTTTCTTGGCTGGCAGCAGGGCCGCCCGTTGCGCGGGCAGGCGGGCAATGGGGCTGGGTGGGGGCATGCAGCGGACTGATTAGCGTTTTGCATGCGAAATGCATAAATCAGCCGATGTAGTCGACCCACAGCAACAACAACAATAACAACAACAGGGAGAGCTGCAACAGCAGCAACAGCAGCAGCAGCAGTCGCCGCAGTTGCAATTGGCTGTGTCCATTGGGGCGACGCTGTTGACATTTTTATTGCCCGAGAAAATAGAATTTTTCTTATATTTTATTATACATTTTTTTCGCTCTCTTTCTCTGTTCTTTTTCTCTCACTCCCTTTTTAGTTGCCTTTTTTTTTTGCATTCAGATTGCTGCATAAATTTTGCGCTTTTATCGCAGCTAAATGGCCGCAAATGCTGAGCGCTTGATTTGGTTATAGTTAAATAAAATAAATAGTCAATAAATAACAGCCCGCTGAGTGGGCGAGAGTGTTGGGTGCGGGACGACATCGCAGCCAAATAGCCAATTCAAATTAAAGTCCAAGAGGAGCCATAAAACCCAGAGAGGTTTAAATTCCTGAAACATGACGTTGTGCTTAAAGGTTTACAGGCGAATAAATGAATAATTAAGACGGGCTTGCACAGGGTATTATCCACTTCAAGATATGCTGTAAAACATCCTGAGGGTATAAATTGAGTGGGTTAAATATATATATGTTTATGTATATATATTTCAATTTAGTTCAACTCTATGAAATAGGTAAAGATTAAAGCATTACGACTTGACTGAAAATGTTGATCTAAACTATTTATATTTATATATACTACATAGATACAAGTAGATACAAATACATAATAAATTAACTTTTAAATTAAAATGGTTCAAGTCCTAGAGAAACTTGAAAGTTGTGCGCTCAAGCCAAACTCGCTCTTGCTCTTGTCCGTATTAATTGTGACTAAAAAATCTATCAGCGGAGCAAAAGTTAAGGCGAAAAATGTAATAAGGAAAAGACTTGTACTAATTGGGGCCAAAAGCAGAACGAAATGGGTGGAGAAGAGTGAGAAAAAAAAAAAAAAAAACAACAGCAAAAAAACAACAAAAGAGCAACAAAAAAACAAGAACAGTTAGGAAAACTCTGAAATTATGAGCACGAAAAGAAAATAATAATTTTATTTTATGGCAGCAGCCCAGTTCGCGCGTCGCGCTTCCTGCTTGGCTTGGCTGCTTTCTTAATAGCCGTCAAGATTCTAAGAAAAAAAATGTTTATATATATATATAAAGCATGCGGCGTGGCAAGACGGAAAACCCTTTTGCAGGCTCCAAAAGCGCGCAAGCGTTGAGCTGTGAAAAGGCACAACAACAGCAGCAGCAACAACAACAACAGCTGCGACAAGGAGCTGCAGTCAAGTGAAGTGGTCTGTGGCGTCGGTGGCAGCAACAGCAGCCGCTGCCGCAGTAACACCAGGCAGCAGCAGCAGCAGCAGCAGCGGAGTCATCAGGTTGCTGTTGTGGCAAAAATGCGTTCTACTTAATGTTGCATGCATTTATAGCAAATATTTCCCATGCCCTCGCTGCACATGCTCGGGCTCACGCCCGCCTTGGCCAGCCCCCAATTGCTAATGATGCAGAGTCGGTGGTGCTATGCGAGTAGCTGCAACAGCAGCCGCTTCCTGGGCGCTCTTGTCATTAAGCTGTGCCACATTTACAGTTCTTGCCCGTTGGCTTAGTCCGGGACTCGAGTCGAGTCGAGTCGAGCCAAGGCGAGTCGAGTCTCAGCTTGGGTTACTGCTTTTCGATTTAACTGCTGATAGCTTTTGAAGTTAGAGTAAAGTTACGTAGTACACTTGGCGCACACTTATCTATCATTATCATCAGTAATACACACACACATGTGTGTGCATGTGTGTGTGTGTGTGCTGGCAACTTTTCTATTACACTGCAAACTGCACTTATCGTCATCGTCATCTGCAGCCGATGCGAGTCAGTAGTGCGTCCACTCTAATCACTATATGCATCAGCTTGATGGCATTAGTTGAGATGCTGCCGCTTGCCGTTTGCCGCCTCCTGCTGCCTGCCCCTCTGCTTGCCACTGCTCACTCGCCTGCCTGCCTGCCTGCCTGCCACTTGAGTTGTTGCTATCTCAGCTGTTGATGATGACGACTTGGCCTGGCAGCTGTTGAGTCTTGCCTTAGCCCAGTTGGCCAGAGCTGTGCGCCTTTGGTTTTTGTACAATCTGTATACCCTTGCAGCGGCTAGTCATATTACGATGTGAAATGTGTAACGCTCGGCCTAATGCGTCATACTCCTGATCTGTATCAGCAGCCGAGTTGTCAGAGACGTTGCTCTGTCGCTTCATCTGTTCTTTACAATGCAGACAAGTTCTTTAGTTGGCCAGCTCTGCCCATTATAGTGCCAGCCCATGACAGCTTCGTAAATATACAGACTATCTGATGGAACTACGTATATGATGATTATTAAACTATATTATCTTTACTATAACATCATATGATAACTGAATAACTTATTAAAAAAAAAAAAAAAAAAAAAACAATCATATATTTGATGGGAGATAATAGAAGGTTTGTGATTCAAAGATCTGTAAAACATTGAAAAATTCTTGAAGTATAGTCAATCACTGATATAGCAAATACAGCCCTAAAGAGTATTTAATATTCGCCCAAGCTTGAGCTACTCTCTTTTTTTTTTTTTTTTTTGTACTATTTTTCCTTAGGCTCTTCTTCGTAGTCGTCTCTTAATTTTTGTTTAATGCCCGCTTTTTCTTCTTCTTATTTTTGCTGCCAAACGCCTGCGGCCTGATTTTATAGAATTTTCTAATTGTTGTTGTTGTAGTTTTTCTTATGAATTTGCTGGAAAATTGCAATTTTATGTGCAGTTTGTTTAGCTGCGCCTGCGTCAATGTTATTAAAATAATTTAATTGCTTATTAAATCATTTTTTTTTTCGCTCATCCCTCTTAATCTGTTCTCTCTCTCTCTCTCTTTTTAGGTAAGTTTCTTGGCGAAATCTGGGCCGCATCCAATTAGTTGACTCTGGACTGGGCATAGCTTTATTAGCTATGGACCGCGCTGTCATATTAAATGAAATTTACAATATACCGTTAAAATTGCCAGTTAACGTACCTGGCGAAATTGCTCGGCAAGTTCTATAAATGTTGCAGCGTATAAAATCAAGTAAGTGAATCTAGACGGGTATATCTGACTGACTGGAGACTGAATTGGATGGAATGGGATTGGCTGAAGAGTGTTTTTAGAGATGATGAAAGTGGTTTCTGTAAAGAAAAGAGCTTGAATTTATATATAATATCAACTAATAATTATTTTTTGGGATACTATCTATCGTATACCAAACTCAGCCCAATATACTTCTTCCCAATTGAGATGCAGGTTATACCACAAACCTGACTTGTTTTGTGCTGCAGCCTTTAAAGCTAACTGCAACTGCAACTGCAGCAAAGTGCCGCCTGCAGCAGCCGATTTTGACACAATTTCACAGTTGGGCGGGCACGAATATAAAGAAAAAATCATGAAAAAAATCTGGCAAAATATAGTTATACATAGTTATGTATTATGCAACTAACATCTAGCATACCCATACCCATTTCACATTCCCATTTCCCATTTCCATTGCCGTTGCATTTTCCATTTCGCATTTTGTATTTGGCTATTTGTAAACAAATGGCGTCCATCCCTTGCAGGCGCACGCCTCAATGCACTTTGCACTGCGAAATAGAGGGAGACGGAGAGAGAGTGGGAGTGAGTGAGAGAGTGAGGGGTGAGAGAGATGCTATTATTTGTTGTAGTTGTTGCCAGCGTCGCTGTTGTTGTTACCCTTTTCGAATATGCAACTCCCCTTGTAACTGGTTTTTATGCAGGCCTGCACTCTCTCGAAATCGAAAAAAGGCTTAAAGCAAATGTAAACCTGGCAAATAAAAAAAAAAAAATGCATATTCGTAGAGCAAACTTTGGTTTGTGTCGGCTTCGGGGCTTAGGTGCTACCAAATATACCGAACAAAAAAAAAAAAAAAAAAAAAAATAAATAAGCAAAATTGCAGAGCTCCAAAGCACCAAGATTATTCGCTCTGTCCAAATGAACGTAGCAAAGTTTGTAATCGTTGCTGAGCTCAAATTTTGATTGATGCTTAAGAACTTCAGCTATGTTTTTTGCTTTGTTATTCATAGAGCTCACTTGTTGTGCTCAAGGAATTATAATTATGATGCCCGGAAGACTATACAGCATTGCAGACAGAAGCTAGGCAATATTTGCTATAGATACATAGGCAACGAGCTGAGGACTTATATAGTCTTAGCGAATGGTATTCTATTTTGATTCACAAGCTATAGATTACGTTTGCTTTGCAAATTTAAGTTATGTAAATATTATTTGGTTATATTGTTGAAATGCATTTTAAATGCAATATTTCATTAAATATATTTGGAAAATTTAAAAGAAAATAAATTTATATGAATTTTTTGTACTATATGGATATACACAAGTATGTATTTACTATATTTTAGTATTCATATAATATATCTATATATCAAATCGAGTTATAACCATTAATCTATATTTATATAATTGATTATTACACTTTGAACAAAATTTAAAAAATCTGTAAAAAATATAAAAATGTATTAGCTCTATTTAATCAGCTAGATGATGTCACTTAGAGCTCCCCTGTATTGCTAATGTAGCCTCTGAGTTATGTCTCTCCCTCTCAGTCGCTCCTTCTCTCTCTGTCTCTCTCTCCCTCTCTTGTGCCTCTTCTTGAATAAACGTGAATTATAAACTGCAGCAGAAATATGAAACGAAAAATAGACCCCACAGCGCCACAAAGAGCCGCGGCCATGACTGTTGCTCGTTTGGGCCATTGGCTTTGCCGAGCCGCTGTCTGCCCCGTTGGCATTGTCTTGCTCTGTTACCACAGCCGCAGCAGCAGCAGCAGCCGCAGCCGCAGCCGCAGTTGCAGTTGCAGTTGCACTTGGCGTTGCTTTTGGCGCAGCCGACTTTTTGGCCAATGCCACATGTAGCACAGGCAGCACTGCCACAGCCTGCGTGCTGCTCTGTGTATGCAATACAATAAAAAACAGGCGAGCGAGGAGAAGAATGAGAAGAAGAACGTTTTTAACAAGTTGTGCACATTGTTGGGCTACATGTTGCTACAATAGTTGTA
Organism: Drosophila arizonae; assembly: GCF_054131065.1. Taxonomy (NCBI): domain Eukaryota; kingdom Metazoa; phylum Arthropoda; class Insecta; order Diptera; family Drosophilidae; genus Drosophila; species Drosophila arizonae. The sequence continues at coordinate 9,887,595 of NC_142922.1, forward strand.
CATGGCATTTGCATACGTCCAGTTGACCTGATTCCTGCTGTGCGCTTTAGCTGCAAAAAAAAAAAAAAAAAAAAAAAAAAAAAAAAATAGAAAAAACTTTTCATATTTCTGTTTGATTTCGTTTGCGTGTTGCAACGAAGACAATTTTTTGTTGCTGCTGCAAGTTTTTATATGAAATTGAGTTTTAGTCGAAAATGTAATTTAAAAGTGCATTTGCCGAGAGTGGCTCAAATTAGCAGCTAACCCAATCAGGGCAGGGAGCGCGCGCAAGAGACCTAAACAAACATTGTGGAAAGTGTCAACAGCTCGGAATATGTTCGGGCTAAGCGTTTGGGCAAATATTTTTGATAAACTGATTTGAAGCGTCACGTCTTTCTTTGGGGGGTGTTGCTGCTGCTGCTGCCGCTGCTAATTTTCTATGACGGTGGAGAAGGAAAAGCAACAAGAACATGTAAATAAACAACAACTGCAAATGTTGACAACAAATAGAAATTTCTGAGCATGCAGCAACCACCACTCATTTGTTGCCCCTTGCCACACGCATCTTTACGTATTTTCATTTTGGCGACATTATTGAACTTCCCTCTGACTAACCCTAAAATTAAATACATACATACATACCACACATAGCTTACATATATAGATGTGATTTTCTATATACAAACGTTTGCCAGCTGTAGGCCGTGTCCAGCCATCAATACTTGTCTGCGGCGCTAATGCAGAAATCCTTTTGCACCCCGACTTCATTTGTTTTCTGTTTAACAGCATTTAGGGATTTCCATGCATTGTTCTATTCCACGATTTTCCTGTTTTGCACACACCCCAAAATGTTGTGAGAAAGGCGCGGGGATGATTAACAATTTATTGTGCTGCAATACCCTCACCCAATTGGGTATTAGACATTTAGCATGGGACTTGTCAGGCGTGAAGAAAATCAGGACATGCTCATTTACTTTATTGACTTTATAATCGTGTTATTATTATTTATTATTTTTAATCGAGGCATGCACTTTTTGATAACCCCCCTTATAATAAAAAAAAAAAAATTAAATAGAAGTATAATAAAAATGTTAAAATTAAAGAAAACAATAATTTTTAAAATAAATTAATTTTTAACAAATTTATTTTATATAAAAAAAAAAAATATTAACAAACTAAAATTGTCAAGGAAATATTTTTACATTTTTAATTGTTTGATATAAAGTAAAAAAAAAAAAAAAATTAATTTAAAAAAAGTAAACAAAAACAATAAAAAAAAAGAATTATTAAAAAATAAGAAAAAAATCAAAGAAACATTTCGGATATTTTTGGGAATTTTAAAAATAATTTATGATTCTCTGTAAAATAAATACACTACTCTCGAGTTCCATACAAGTTTTTATATCTTAAACTATGTTAAATATTTTCAAGAATTTTATAAAAAGAAGTTTTGCATTTATCAAATAATATATCATTATTTTGCCTACAAAAATCTTTCATTGATATGTCTATTTCAAAAGTGTATTTCTAATTCGTAATACTCGATTTTCTCACTGTGCTTTGCTTTGTCGCCTTTGTTTGACTGTATTGTTTCGGCCATCGGTAACTAATCCCATTCAAGTGCGCTGCCAATGCGCAAAGTCCTTTTAAGTCGCAGCGTAATAATGTCGTTCGTTGCCTTTTTAATGATTTGTCTTTGGATTAATTTGGCAACGGGGCAAACTTTTAGATACCTTATTTTATTTCGGGCCTGGAATTTAGCCTAACTGACCGCAACAGAACTTTTTCTTTTGCAATAATATTTGTTAATTTCGAGGGTTGTGTGTTTTTCTACACTGTGAATTTTTTGATGTGCAATGGAGTTTCGGCAAATCAGAGCAAGAGGTGGGGGGCACAAAAAAAAGGGGAGAGCAAAAGGAAAAGTCAATTTATAGCCACGAGCCAAAGCAGGCAGCCAAGTCACAAAAAGGCGAAGGACCATGGCCATGTGTGGGGGATCAGGGTCAGGACCGGGTGCCAGGGTACGCATCAAGTTGCCAATAAATCCGTAACGAATCCTTTGTCGCTGAGGCACGGTAACACGAAAGGATCTACGCTTCAATGCATTTCTGATGGACGTATCCGAGCGTAGCATATTGATGGCAACTTTTGCACATTTTACGGATATTGCACAATTCCCTGTGTCGCTCACTCTCTCTCGCTCTCTCTTTGAATGCCCAGAGAGCCAGAGATAGAGAGAGAGAGAGAGAGAGAGAGAGAGAGAGAGAGAGAGAGAGCGAGTAATGTAATATAAAATCAGTAAAAATGATTAATTACACAAGCCAAAAGCCGAACGGGCGTTATTTCCATTGCCACTCGAGCATATTTTTTGCTTCTTTTGGGGGTTTGCGCCGCCTTTTTTGATTGTTGCACTGGCAAAACACTTTTAATTGGCTTTTGAGCCATCGACAAAGTTACCAACGGCTCCGGCTAATAAAGATTAATTGTTTTTTAAAAGCAAAAATGTTGGCAATGCCGGTCTGAAAAAAAAAAGAGAAGAAGCAGAAGGGAGTGCGAGAGAGAGAGAGCGAGAGAAGAGAGGTGCAGACAGGCAGGATATGCCAGTTTATCTATGTCAGGACAGCAGCCATAGCCATAGCCATGGCCATAGAGCCACGGCTCTAGCACGCACTCAATTGGAAGATTAAATGCAAACCACCACCCGCTCCATGGAGCCCACTCGAGTCGCCACTCCACAGTTGGCCGTACGACACTTTAATTTTATGTTTTTGCCATTGCCATTACAATGTGTTATTGTGTGCCCGGCAAAATATGTGTGTCCTTGATGCCCGCAACCCACATTGCCACAAAGCTATGTGGCGGCTGCTACCGTTGCCCCCAGACCAAACCAAACCAAACCAGAACAGAGCAGAGCAGAGCTGAGCTGAGCTGAACGGACCAGAACAGACCTGGCCAGACCAGACCAGGCCAGACCAACGAACCATTCCGCATTGCGATTCAAATGCGCCGCTCATCCATTTTTGCGTATGAATTGCAAAACGCCGCACATATTTCACGTTATTGTTTGCCTGGCTGCAACTGAAACAGGGCAGGAGTAAGACTGGTAAGAGAGAGACAGTGAGAGAGAGTGGGAGAGAGGGAGAGAGGTATTGGGTGCCAGCGGCAGGTAATGCAGCCTTTACCCTCAGGCTGGCGTTGCCCGTGGCTCTGTGGCTCAGTCATTCCAAGTCGTGCCACACATTTGATATATGTTTTGGTGTCGAGCATGAGTTAACTGTGTCACAGGCATCGTAAATTTTCGCAATGTTGCCGTTAGTAAAAGGGGCACGCAGAGAGACAGAGAGGGTGCGAGGTGGCTCAGCTGAGCGGGAGAGAGAGATAGATAGAGGTGAGCTGACGAGACCTGCAACAGCTCGACTCGAGCGGTTTGAGTGAGTGCATTAAAATTGCTAGAAATAATCGTTAAATGATGAAGTCTTTGTCCCAGCACACACACACACACCCATACACTTGTAGCTATATGAACTCGTGCTGTCTGGCAGATTCCAAATAATGATATATGTATTTGGGCACATTTTTGGGTGGCTGCCTTAAATCAGAATTGAAGTGAGTTGTGAGTGAAGATGCGTCTTCATTAGCATTGCCCACGTGTTGATTAATGTGTGTGACTAAATGTAATAGAGCGGGAGCGAGTGCCACATAGAGTGGGATAGAGACAGACAGAGATAGAGTGAGAGACGGAGAGAGAGAGAGAGGTAGTTACATATTTTGTTGTAATTAGCTGCAGCAATTGCACTTTGAAGTGCTTGTCAACTGCGCGACTGTCAAGCGAGGCGGATATATCAGCTGCCTATGTGTGTGAGTGTGTGTGTGTGTGTGTGTGTATGTGTGTATGAGTCTCTCTCTTTCGCTTTGTGTGCGTGTGTGCATTTGAGTAGCTGCCTGTCATGAAAAATGATACATAAAATGCGCTGCAGGCTCAAGGCAAACCCAAAACACACAGGCAACAACGCAGTCACGGCACCGCAACAAGGACAGAGACAGAGCGAGAGAGCGAGAGAGGGCGAGTAGCAGCTAGAGCGAGATAGCGGCATTGGGACAGCTGCCTTGTCAGCCTTATGCCTTTGGGCCCTTTTGTTTTATGCCGCCGTTGGCCTTTGTTGTGTCGCTTGTCTGCCAACTGAGCTGAGAGGGGAAGTTCACACACACATACGCACACACACACATGTATATAGAGTATAATTTCGTTTAATATTGTGCATTTTATTTGTGTAATTGTTGTCGTCGTCCTTAGCCAGCGTTGTCCGTCTTCACTTTCCTTTTTCTCTGCTGCTGCTGTTTTTTTTTTCCTCTTTTGGCTTGTCAATTTTTCATTTCAACTGAAATTTCATTGTGTAGCGCGCGTGGAGGATCGGTTTACAGTCAGAGCTGGGCCAGAGAGAGAATCGTGTGGGTATCGGCATAAATTTTTGGCTGCCATTACCTTGAATCCTGTCCAGAATCTTAACCTCCCGCTCTGCCACTCTGCCTCTCTGTCGCTCCCTGTCGCCTGTCATATTGTTGTACGAAGCAGCGCCATGACATTCTCAACTTTAATATATATGGTTCCTTTATTCTTGCATATACATATATGTCTGTTTGTATATATATTTTATCTGATCGTGCGTCGTTTGCAGTCAGTTGGAAAATTTGTATGCGCCGTGTGGTACGTAATTTTCATTAATGGATCGTCTTTTATTTTTATGGCATATGCCGCAGCCACAAATTCTAGACGACAATTCAAGTTGATGGCGCAACCAGCTAATCAGAATGATGAAATTTCCATCTTATCCCGCGCTACCTCGCCACCTCTCTCCAAGTCTGTCTCTCCCTGTCTCTCTCTCTCTCTCTCTTGATTTCGATTTTCGATTTTATGTGCGCGTTGCCTAATGTGTGTAGATACGTTTTATTTTTAATGTGAAATTTGAGCTACTCTGTGGCCATTGTGTTGATGGTTTTTTAAGTAATGGAAGTGGCATTGATTGGACATGTTTGCAGCTAAGGGTCTGACAGGTATAGATATAGATATAGTTTAAAGGCTAAAGATGCTGTACAGAGTCGCCAGAGAGAGAGAGAGAGAGAGAGAGAGAGAGAGAGAGAGAGAGAGAGAGAGCAGAGAGAGAGAGAGAGAGAGAGAGAGCCCACTGAGCGGAAGGTATCAAATGTTGCTTTCGCAGCTCAACAGAGTTGAATCAACATATAGTGACATATGTATATATAGAGATATTGGACTAATGTAAAATAGTTTTTGCTTCGCATTTTTAGTAGCTATTTTATTTTTAATACGACGCATCCATTAAGAGGATATCAAATTCTGCTTAACTCTAAGATAATTCAATATTTTAGGAATGCTCATAAGATCTTCCATATATGATCATAATATATATAGTTTACCATCACATGACTTGATCTGTGAGAATTAAGTATGCACATAAGAAGCTGTAGATGTTATCGTACTGTAATTTCCATGTGGAAACTATTTTGTCTAAACTTGGAATACAATTTAACTGTTTCGAAATTTATGGCTTGTGCTTGGCTTGAATTCTTAGCCAAGGTTAAAGTGTTTCGATTCAAGCTGGATTGGTATTGCCCCCCGCTGTAGCTTTTTAGACCAGCTGCCAGCCTCCTGTGGTGCGTGGCCGACCGCAACGCACTTTGTGATCATTAATCAAGGCCCACTTAAAGTTAAACGCTTACGAATTGTATCGCCTCGCACGATTTCAACGATAACGATTTCCGTACCCTCTCTCTCATTCTCTCTCTTTCTTTGATTTTGGTTTTATTTTATTTTGTATATATTTTTTTTATTATTAATACAATGCCGTTTGGCTTTACCGTTCCCATAAATTTCAATACGCATGCGGCTGTGACACAATGCGCACAAAACTTCCGATGAAATCTCAATAAGCCAAATGGCTGATCCCCATTCTTCCAGAGTCCCCCTTCCAATATGCTATCTCTCTCTCGCTCTCTCTATCTGTGTTAGCTCCATTTACAGCTCCCGCTCGGGCTGCCACTTCCAATCCTACACACACACACACACACACGCATCCACATCCACGCGCAGGCGAAGCGGAATGTAAATTTTGTCGCTTCTCTGGAATTGATTTATATCTGTGGCAACGCCGCCGCCGACGACGACGACGGCGACGGCGACGGCTTGGTGTACTCCACTCTACTTTATTATTCATTGGAAACACAAGTCAATGACAATGATGATAATGACGATGATGGTGATGGAGATGATGATTATGATGATGGGCATGGTGCATGGAGCAAAGTGAAATTATACAGAAACCGGCAAAAAACCATCATAAAACTGACTCAAATTCAAAGTTAAAGCCAGAGCTTTGAATTTCAATTAATTGGACTGCGATTGGGCTGGAGTGAAGGGGCGTGGCGTGGCGTAGCGTAGCGAAAGGGGGATAGATGCGATTAAATGTGGGCATTTATGGGTTAATTGCCATTGTTCGGCAATCAGCCGGAGATGGAGCCGCTGCCAAAATGACGAGAACGAAAAAGATGCTGTAAAAAATGTTTTATTTGCCTGCGCCGAATTGTGCTGTGATTTATGTGCCGCGCAAATTGCATAGGGCAAAGAGACGGACGGCGGAGCGGGCAGATGACGAAGACCCAATGAAGGAGATGGCCCCGGCCAATATGACACATTGACAAAATGCTAAATACCCGAAATTGATCAATAAAAGTTGCCGGAGTTGAGTCACTGCTCATAAATACCCTGTAGAGGGCGCAAGGCAGCGGCAGGGTGGGCTAGGCTAATCGAATATGAATATGAAGAAATCAGAATTTTAAAGAAACATTAGTGATATGGAGTAGACTGAGTGGGGTTGACTCATTAGGGCAGGTGGTGGCAACTCTGGTTGGAGAATTTCTATATTTGTTGCTCTCAGCAATTTTTACAGAGTATATTGGTTTGAGTGCTTGCTCAATGGAGCATCTTGAATGAAGGCTTGTTAGCCAAAGCTTAATTAATGAATGAATGAGCAAACGAGCTGCCTGCCAGAGTTTACTTTTTACTTTAATTGAATGCTTAGCTATAAATAGAAACATGTATATAGGAGTGTATGCGTATGTCTATATACTTGTATATATTCCCAGGAATTTAATAAATATGCAATGTATAACAATGCGCCAAGCTAATGGACCACAAATATCACATTTTTTCCGAATCGCCAACTATTGCAGGTTGACACCGACGATACGGGCTGGAAAAAGCAATAATGCAATTATTTTATCGCCACTCTGTTGGTATTTTAATATGTCGGCTATGCTGGTATTTTATATACATACATATACATATAAAAATGTATATGTATATACGTTTTTTTATGAATATTATTTTGAAGCACGAGCATTAAAGTCAATGGCGTAATAATAATAATAGTTGCACTCATAATAATAAAAATAAAATTGTGAAAATAGCCATAAGCACTCGGATGGCTGGCTCGCTGGCTGTCCGTCCGTCCGTCCGGTTGGCTGGCTGGCTGGCCCAGTAAATTGCCCGTCCGTCTGCATAAAAATTATAGCTGCATTTAAGTAATTGTTGCAACTGATGACAACGTCGCGTTGCATAGCTGCCTGCATCGCCATGGCCATCGGCAACGCCATCGCCATCTCCATCGTCATCTCCAGTGGCAGGCAGCAGGCTGCAAGTGCCTGTCAGTTGCATTGACAATGAAGCGTTAAAATACGCAAAAAATCGCATGCTGCCATGGCAGACAGAATGAGAGCCAATGCTGATAGAGACCGAAAGAGGGAGAGTGAGAGAGAGAGAGAAAGAGAGAGAGGGCGAGTTGAGGGGGCACTTGCTGCAAGTGCAAGGGGGCGGTTCGGGGTCGGGACTTTGGTTTGATCAACTGCTGCAGCACGGCGACAAATTGAAGTAGCCATGGACAAGCCAAAGACCATGCAGCCGGCCAGGCAGCCGCACAACAGACGGTCATAAAACATGCAGCCCCTGCCAATAAAATTTTATTAAACGCCATAAAAATATTTATGAAATTGGCGCAAAGCGTCGTGTTTATTTGCCTGTTGTGCATTTTAAAATAACGCGAAAATTATGCGCGAATATCGGAGCTGATAATGCGCCAAATACCAGTGCCATGCACCAACATAATGAGATGCATAACTATTAACATGATTGTCAATTTGAATTCGACTTTGATTGAGGCGCATTTCATAAGCCTTTAAAGTGCGGAAGACCTGCAATTGCAGCTGGTTTGATATCGTTTTATAGGTCTTTAAATTGCATTTTTATTGAGGAGACGCGCTTTTGGCTTGAGAATATATTTTAAGCCTTATTGAAATCAGATTGAAGTATGAAATGAGGCAATTATCATTCAATTAGTCACTCAATAGTTTACTATCTTGGCCTTTCAATGAGTCCGTTTATCATTGACAGTCAGTTATTACCTCACTGATGAGGTAATATGTAATTTGGACAGTCAGTTTGGTTAATCAATCATTGCATACGTGGATCTTTCAGTGATTGGGTCAATCAGTAAATCGTTTGTAGAGTCAGTCTGTCAATTACCTGTTAAGTTAATCAGTCAATCGGCCAATCGAATAGATTGATATTAATGAGTTTTTCATTTTAAGTTCGTCAATCAATCAATCATTCCCATATTATCCGTACTCACAGTTACAGTTATTATTCAATCAGTCAATCAACTGCCACTTTCTTATTGCGAATCCGTCAATCAATCAAGCATTCCCATATTATGCGTACTCACAGTTACAGTTATTATTCAATCAATCAATCAACAGCCACTTTCTTATTGCGAATCTGTCAATCAATCAAGCATTTCCATGTTATGCGTATCAATCAGTCTATCAACTGCTAGTTTCTTACTGGACAGTTAGTCAGCTGATCAATCCGTTATTCTGTTGTTTAGTCAATCACTCAACCACTTAGTTAACGCTTACATCTGTAGCAGTCTGTCAATGCATTCGATCCCCAGTCTGTCAATGCATTCGATCCCCAATCAATTTCACTGATTGACCATCTTTATCAGTCAATCACCCAACCGATCACTCGACTGACTCAGTCAAACTGCTCTAACTCTTTCATATAGATGGAATTGTTGTCGATTTTGCTTTACTTCATTTACATTTCATTTGACAATTATTCCTGTACAATAGAACTTTTTGGATCTTAGATACACTTCAGTTGAACAGGAATTCCGCGACATATTGGATTCGATCCCTTTGTTAAATTATGCCGCACACTTTCAACCGACATTAGCTCAGCGCTGGCTCAATTCAATTTCCAATTGAAAACTCTCACGCACATGCACACACACACACGCACACCCAGCTGATAAGCTATCCTACAATTTGGCTATGTCCCATTTTAGCCGTGATTGCATTGTAGCTGCGGCACGCTTCATTGCATGCCACATAAAGGTAATAGACGGCTGAATATGGTGGTTGGCTACAGTTACCCGTGGGCCAGCGGTTGCACCACTTTGACAGTTGAGCGCATTTTCGATGCTTACTTATTTCATTTAACACACGTAAAGAGAGAGAGTGAGAGGGGGGAGAGGAAGAGGGCGAGGGCGAGTGAGAGAGCGGAAGCGAGTGGGGGTGATTGAAATTGCGTGAGTGTTGCACGTGTCGTACGTTGTCAACGGCAGTCGCGCTGAAGCCGCGCATTGAATGCCTGGGCACAGCATATGGCAAGTTCATATGGATATTGAGAGAGAGAGAGAGAGAGAGAGAGGGAGAGAGACAATCAGGCGAGGAGCAAGCTAACTGGCAAAAGGAGACACAGAAATCATTTCGGCCGTGCAGCTGCCAACGGTTCAATACTCGCACGCAATTTGAATTGACTAATCCAAAAAGCATATCTGACGTTTGCTCTCGCCTGTTACTAATGACTTGGCACTTTACGCAACACAACAGGACATCGTTGCGGGCGCGAGAGAGAAGGAGACAGAGTGAGTGAGAGAGGTGTAGGGCAGGAAGGAAGGATCCAATCGAATGGCGAACGCCGAAGCTGTGGCAACCTGTGTTCGCTTATTTTCAGCTTTGCTGTCAGGCATTTGTCATATTTCTGTCAAATAAGCGCTTTTAATATTGATAGCTGCCGCTGTTGCTGCTGCTGCAGTCGACTGTCAACAGGATGTTGGCATCAGCGCGTTCCCCAAGAGAGCGGACGAACTTTAGCTTTTGCCGCAACGGCGCGCGCGCCGTGTGCAATCAGGCGTTTTATGTGAGCGGCTTAATTCGAATTTATTGCATTTCATTGGCACGGCGATTGGAAGCGGCCCAGCCAACTGGGCTGGGGCTCAGCACCACAGCCACTGCTGTCCATAATGAGCCGCGGCAAGTAAGAAATATCAGAAAAGAATTGAGCAGGGTGGAGGAATGGGTGGGGGGAGCCATCAATAAAATAAAGACGAAGCATATGTACGGGACTTTTGCTCAGGCGTTAAGAAAAACTGTCGAAAATCAATGCCCACATTGCCTGATGCATGATGATGATGATGATGATGATGAAGATGTTGTTGCTGCGTAGTTATAGACTGCCAAATAAATATTATGAGGGCATATCGCACATTATTCATTGTTTAAACAATGGCGATATTATCGACGGTTTCGTTCCGTCGTTGCCGCCGATGACGAACCAGATAATGATGATGATGAAGATGATGATTTATAAGCGACTATTAAATAAACTGTGGCCCCGTTTGTTTGCATAACAAATTGTAGAAAACACACGCAGACAAAAATGTTAAATTATCGGGCATTAAACATTAAGCAGAAAACACGCTTAAGGCACCAACAAAAAAAAAAAAAAGAGTGTAGATAAATATAAAAATATGTATATATGTGAAGCCACCTGCGCTCTGGCCACCCGCTGCTCCTGACCTGCGCTTAAATATCGCCAAAAACAAAAAGCTACAAAACAAAGAAAAAAGAAAACGAGCGACAAACAAAAAATGATATAAATTTATAAATTTTTGACTTGGACTTGTGCACAGCTTTAGGCATTGCCAATATTCACACACACTCACGTGTGTGTGTGTGTGTGTATGGCAAAAGGTCGTCCGGCTTGTGCACAGCGTGAAACTTTTGCTTGGAGAGCCCAGCTACATCTCAGAGAGAGAAAGAGAAGGCGTTCCAAATTGCAACACTTTGGGTTTGGTCTTATGCACACCCAAAAGCTGACAAAGTGTTGGCAGTTGTGGATATATACATATATGTATATATATGTACGCATATATATGTCCGTATGCATGTCGATATTTAGGTGCAGTACCTGGTTGAAAATTAAAAAGCTTTTAGAATTAATGAGTTCATTGGTCAATGGACATGAATGCTCGGTAGAACAAGAAATTGGACATAAATTTCGAAAGTAAACATGAGAAAATATATTTCAATTATTAAAATATTGTTATGTATATAACACCAATAAATGAAATAATGTACAAAAAAATTATTCATTTATTTATTATATTTTCTTTGCTTATTTTGAAATACATATTTTTTTTTATAATTTTTTTATTTTTTTAAATTTTTATTTTAATTTTATTTTTGTATTAATAATTTATAAAAGATATAGATTTTTCTCTAAATTTTTTTATATTTCAAAAATTATTTTGTACGCAATATATATATTTGTTTTTGTATAAATATTTTATTTATTTATTTTTATTTTTTTGACTGCCCAAAGTAAAAGTGTGGGAATAATTTTTAAATTCAATATATATGTATATATACAAACAAATTTCTAGCCGTGACTTACCTACGCTACAATCTTTAAATCAAATCTATGTATATCGTATATCATACATATACTATCGTGCACCACAAAGCTTCCATTTAGTAGCGACTACTGTTTGCCCACAGCGACTTAGTAAATATCAGCTAAAAACGTGTCTTCAATTAGTTACGACTGACTGATCATAATATCTATAAATTATCTACCGAGGCAAATCAAAGTTTATTAAGTGTTTGCCTAAAAGGTATACAATTTGTAACATAATTGAATTGTATGTTAATTTTTTTTTTTACACTCGTTTTCCCTTTAACTGAACTCTTGAGAGCTCAACTTTTTTATGTTTTTGAAGAAGTTTGAAGAAGAGCTATATAAAAGCAATTTCCATCAAAGTCAATGCATAGTCTACATTTTGATGGTATTCACTTTGTAATACACCCATATCGTAAATGAAATAATTATATAGTCTTTTTCTATTGTGGGGGCGCGCCCCTTTTTGTAAATGGTTAAATGCCTTAATGCTCTATCAACAAAATGCCACAAATTGTGGCGCTGTCAGTGGCAAAGCGCACCGCAGTGCCGCACCGTGTTCAAAACTAAAACCCTTTCACTTCCGACCTATTACCTATGCATTTTTCTATCTCTTTCTCTCTCTTTCTGTCTCTCTCTATATATATATTTAGTTTTTTTTTTGGGTCAAAGTTTGTCAGCGTTTGTTGTTGGCATTTTTGGTCTTCCCAAATGTTCAACGCCAACGCAGCAGCGCGCGGCAAGGGGCAGCAAACCAAATTTAATGCAACATCATCGATGCCAGCAACAACAATAAATTGTTGACTTGTTGTTGGCTGTTGGTTGTTGGTTTTGTGCAGCAGTTGTTGCCTTCATTCACAATGGAGATTCGTATTCGTTTTACTCGTGGGCGTCATCCCAACGCATTATGTTCGAATTGATACGAATTCTTGTTCGGCTATTCTCCTCCTTTTTTTTTCTTGTTTTGTTTTCTTGCCTTTGTGTGCTGTGGCAAGTTTAATTTGTTTATAGCACGTCCGTTTGTATTTAAACGGTGTCAATTCAACAGAGCAAGCCCTATGCAGATCGTGTTGACTTTTGGCCTTAGAGCCAGAAACAATTGTGAGAGGTGGACAAGGCGAGACCAAATCAAATTGAGCCTCAATAACTTGGGGCAGGCAAATTTATATTGATGTTGTTGCTGTTGTCGGTTGTTTGGTTGTTGGTGTTGCAGGTAACGTTTATTGCAACACGTTGCGGCACCGCCAACAGCTGTCAGCTGGCAGTTGGGCCACGCTTTATCTGCCATCTGCGGCGCATGAACACGCGGCGTATGCGCAATTGCCATTTAATTAAAATTGTTTGCACCGCTTCGCCAATTGCCCGGCCACATTATATATATAAATATTTGCTTTTTTTTTGCGCTTGCCTCTTTTATTATTTAATTTTCCTTTTTGGTGTTTTTTTTTTTTGCGTGCAGGTGCGCAACGGAAACAACAACAACAACAGCAGCAAGAAAATGTTCACACGCTACGCGAATTGGGCTAATTAATATGCATAACTCGGACGCCACGCACTTGAGTATTTAATTATTGTCATTAGCTGAAGGGAGGGGGCAATTGTTGTTGTTGTTGTTGTTGTTGCTGCTGCTGGCCAACTGGCCAACTGGGAGGGCAGGCAATAAACATTAAAGAGAAGCAAATCAAATTATAAAAATTGAGAGACGGATGAGAAAAAGAAAAGGAAAAATAAAACGCAAGAACAAGGCGTCTTCATTAATGATAGGAAATAGGCCGCCGCCGTCAGTCAGTCAGTCAGGCAAATAAAAGTGAAATACATTTGACAACACCAAAAATTTTCGTTTCAGCCAACTGCTCGCTCAGCCGCTCTTGGCCACATTAATGCCAATGGCTAATTAACTTGTTGGCGAGCTCGTAAAATAGTTTGGCCGCTCATCAAGATAATAAAGGCCAGCGAGCGAAGTTTTGTTTGCTTTGTTTCTTGCTGTTGTTTTCTCTACTCTTCTCTTCTTTGTTTTTTGTTATCCTCCTGTTCGTTGTTGGTTTTTAGCCGCCTTTAATTGCGTTAAGAGTAAACTGAAAAAAAAAAAAAAAAAAACGAACAAGGAGTGAAGTGTGTGGAAGACTGAATACACTTTGAATTAGAAGAGCTCTTATAATAAAATTAAATATATTATTTAGGCCGCATAGAAGAATTAGTTTATATATAGACTGAACTTCTGTTATTATATATGGTATATATATGGTATATATGGAGCAAGTCATATTTGAGATCTTTCGAGTCGTTTCTTCATTGTCGTAACATCATAGTTAAGGCTAAATATAGCCATATCCCGCTAAAGAGAGATGAGCATTATTTTCGCACATACTGTATTTTGAAATAAGCAGATATCACTTTAGAAGCCGAACTTTTGATCTTTTAAGTAGGCTGTACTTTGCTTTATTAACCCTCTAATCTATGCTGGGAGTTGAATAATTTCTATTTATATATTAATTTATAGATATTTAAGCATATACACAAAATGATTCATATATAATATAAGTCTATTTATATTTGGTTGATTTCTAGAAGCCCAATATTTATATTTAATGATGCAACGATATATGCTTAATATGATAAAAATTTTATGAAAATATGTTCAATCTACGAAGATACCTTCGATAGTCTATGCCCATCTATAATTATCCAAACTGATGGACTGCAAATATAGCCAGATGAATGCATCTGTTGATATTGTGGGTTAAAAAACAACAATATGACTACTATGCCATATATGTATCTCTTCGTACTACCTGCTGTCCGACATAGTTGTTACGCCCTGCTGCAAAGTGTATGGGACAGACATCAAAAGCCGGCTAGCCATAGCGTCAGCTGCAAGTCGAGCAGGTCACATATCGCTCGCTCCGCAAAATGCCAGCGAACGGCTACTGCTGATGTCGCGGGCACTGGCGGTGGCTGGAGTACAGCTGGGACTGGGTCTACATGTCGTCGGTGCAGGCACTTTTGGTAATTAGATTCTCGAGTTCAGATAATGAACGGGGCACATTAAAATTTTACAGCCACATTGCAACTGATTGCGGGCCACGAAATTGAAAGTATTCAATAAATTAACTAAAAGCCAACTTAAATGTCAAGACATGTCAAGCGAGGGGTAGGGGGCATGGTTGCCGCCCCTTATGACAGTAATATACAAAAATAATAAATATGTATGTATGTCCGTCCGTGTTTGCATCGAGCCCATTTTAATTAAGGCTGCAATTGTGCAATAAATCGAAAGACATTTGCCAGCCATAATTGGCAGCTGCACCTGAGGCTAAACACAGTAAGACAGACAGCTCAGTAATTAATTATATTTTTTGGACTTTAACGTACATTTAATATGTAAAGTTGTGTGTTGTCGGAGCGCTTTGATAAATGTATTTTTAAAGCTATTTTAGCTTGAGATATCTTCCCACATTTAAGTCGAGAGTGAATAATTTGTTGTTTTTTGAAAGTTATTGAGGAAGCTGTGAGTTTATAGCTTTATCTTTGATGTTATCTGTGGATAAGGCTTTTATGGAGCATTCTTGATCATAGATCCAGCTACATATGTCATCAGTGAGAAAGAACTTTAGACGCAGAAAACAGATTCTTTGGATTTAGCAAAATGAACCAAGTCTAAAGATCAAAGTAAGGCAGCGTAAGAACACCTGAACAGGTCTGAACACCTTTCTACTATCTGCGACCTGAGAAGCTCTTCACTAACTCACTTAAATGTAAATTTATATATAAATTATATACGAATACATACATAGACCTGTCTGCTTTGCTTGTTGTGACTTAATGTTTTTATGATTTGACTTGATGAGCAAATATTGCAGAAGAAATTCAATTTTTCTGCTCATTCGTTTTCCTTTGTTTGTCTTTTTGTGAAAGCTCAACTCAACTCTTGACATCTGCTCGACAGTTTTATTGGTGAATAATTGTGTATAATTAAACCATTTGTAAGGCACGTCGAGCAGGCATGATTGATCTATTCGATGGCAATGTGAAAATGAAATAAAAACAGATGCCAGAATGAAACAACAACAATGGCTAGTGTCAAAGCGAGGAAGGGAGTGGGAGAGAGAGACTGAGTGAGGGAGGGAGGGAGACTGGAGCACATAGGAATTACTTGTGTGATGGTTGCCCTCTTCTTGGCGGTGGGGGGATTGGGCGTGGCATGGCGTGGTAACAGAGCGTGGATTATGGCAATGATTGTTGTTGTTGTTGGCGTTATTGTTGCTGCTGCCAACCGCTAAAATAATCCATTAAAGATAAACTAAAAGCAAACACTAAACTCTTGTGCTAAGGCAAAGCAAACCGCAGCGCACCCACAAGCTGATAATCAATCATTTATCAATAAGCGACGGCACACGCCCAAAAACTGCAGTTCATGTTGCTGTTGTAGTTGTAGTTGTTGTTGTTGTTGCTACTGCTGTTGATTGGTTGCTCTAAGCTTTTAGTTTGCGTTTAACGCCTCATAGATTCTCTAAAGCGCCAAGGCGTAGGCAGCTCAGCGTGTGAATGGGTGGAAGGGGAAGGTGAAGGGGCAGGGGGAGGGCAACTCCTGCCCACATGGGAGACGACGTCAGAGTGTCTATGATAAAGTGATGTGCCTGTAAGTATGTGTGTGTGTGTGCGTATGAGTTAGTGTATGTGGGGGCATACATTATATGCTCTGCCCGATAAGGCGCCGCCAGAATGTGAGAATTATTGACTGTGTGCGTGTGTCTCTCACACACACTCCCTCCCTCTATCTGCGTGTGTGTGTGTGGCAAACGGAAACCGCATCAGCTGCCATTGGTTTAATTAATTTTCGAGAATTTTGATTTTGATTTGCAGCCGAAGCGCTGCAGCTATTGATTTGAAGTGCTCCACTAAATGGTGGGAAAATGCTCAAATCTTATGCAAATGCGGGCGAACGTTGATTTAATTGAAATTGATGCAATGCCTTAGATATATCGATGTATATATGTGTGTATATATGAATATAATTGAATATAACTAAATGATTGTGGTTTGTTCTCTTTCTTATTTGCAGCATGCAACATAATGTGGCACCATCAGCAGCAGCAGCAGCAGCGCAGGCAGGAAATTTGAAAAGCGCGTCGAGGCATGGGAAACTGCAAAAATGTGAGATCAACTTCCATGTGTCTCTGTGTGTGTGTGGCATGCGGCAATGACTTTTAACGAGAGCATTTAAAACAATACGTAAAGCTTTAACCTAACGGGCTAAGGAAATTGCAAGCTGTAAGCAGCAGCAGCAGCGGCAATAACAATAAGAAGTGGCAGAAGAAGAATAAGAAGAGCAAGGGCAACAGCTGTTGGCACAGCGCGTTTGGCACGTGACGCGGCGCTAATAGACGACCCCGTTTTGTAACGGTAATTGGTGGCACACACGTGAGCGCCCATCAAATCATTCACACACACACTCACACACACACAGGCATCCAGCTAGCTGGCCAGGTGTCAAAATGGCCGTTAGCAACATTGTTTGCGAATGGCTGCGCGCCCTGGGGCTAGCGCAATACGCGGAAAGCTTCCTGGACAATGGCTACGATGACTTGGAGATTTGCAAACAAGTCGGCGATCCCGATCTGGACGCCATTGGCGTCGATAATCCAGCCCATCGACACAAGCTGCTCAAGAGCGTACGCTCGCTGCGCGAAAAGGGAGCTGCCTCAGTCTATTTCATGCTCAACGATCCCAATTCACTCTCGGGCAGCATGGAGATCCTGTGCGAGACGCCGCCCAGCAACGAACTGGAAATGGTGCTGGCCGAACAGCTGGAGACGGACGGAGTGCGTCTGACAGCGCATCCATATTCAACACCGGTAAGCGCTAGCAAATACATATATATATAGATATAGATATGTGTAGATATAGATGTAAATATGTATATACATACATTATATAAGATGCCACTGATTGGCAGTTAAAATGAGCCTTGGGCCTTGGCCCGTTGATTAGCGCCGGCTGCTGTGTTGCACCACCCGTGGCGCAGCCCGAGCTGTCAACTGCATCATGGTTCTACATGGCTGTCAGCTGCGCCCAGACCCCGGCCTTGCCTTGCCTTGCCTTGCCTGGGCTCGGACAGCTACTCATCAAGCTAACAACAAGTTCACAACTTCAATTCGCTCGGCTGCGGCAATGCTCAGTTTTCATTAAATGTAGCTCACACCAGACTCGAGCTAAAATCTATTCAAACTCTATTTCCTGGCAGGTTGAAGCAGCTTTTTATGCGCTACGAGGTGTAGTCAAATGGGGTATATTAGTTGGGCCATTATGAGGAGCTGAAGCTAGAAGTGTTTAGATTTTATATTTAGTTTAATTATTATTTATTTGAATAATCTTTTTTATTAGACTTATTTTTTAAGATAAGATCTCTGCCAGGTATTTTCATAGACTTGAGCTCATCTCATCTGCTCACAGCTGCTTAGAGCATTAGCTAGTCGTGCATTGATTTGACGCATTGTAATAGAGAATCCAATTGCAAACAAAATTGCGAAAACTTAAAATTGTTTTAAATTGCGCTCAGGTGCGCCCTGCTCTCACCTGGCAACGGCTTTTGCCTTTTTCGTTCAGGTTTGGTTCTCTTTTTTGTAGTTTTAAGTGGAGTTCAGTTTTGTAGCCACCCACAACAAAAGGTGGTGCAGCTAAAGCAAAAGCCCGACAAACTATTCAATGTCAGTTTACATACTTAAATTAAAATTCTACGACAAGCAAAGTGCAAAGTAAGAGTGAGTGGGTGAGAGAAAGAGAAAGGGAGAGAGGGAGAGAGCTAGGGTTAGAGCGTTTTCCAAATGTCAACCCGGTCCCACTTGACAGTAAAGTGGAGCACATTTAAACGGTGGCCCCGCTGTCCGGCCACAGTTGCTGCCCCCTCTGCAGTCCGCGTTGCCCCTGCTGCCCCTGTTGCTGCAGCCTGAATGGCATTTGTATGCAGCTTTTGGCTTTGGTGCCGTCTCGAGTGTCAGGATGTTGGTCCATTGTTCTGCCGTTACTGGGCGGGTTTTTGGTGCCGTTTTGCAGGACGCTCAGGTAGAGAGGCGACATATCATGTGCCGACATTATATGTACCAAAAGGCAGCGATGCGTCGCATTTGCGCTGCGGGGCCAAACAATTGGGCAGCCAAGGCACTCGTCGAATCATTTGCTAAATTTTTTCTTTTTTTTTTTGGCTATATACTTTCGGCAGCATTTAAAAAATGCCAGCGTTGCGGCGCCCTTTGCCGCCATTGGCTTTGTGTAATTAAAGTAATGCTCAAAGAGCCGATATTTTTGGGCATAGCAGCGAGAGGAAGAGAAAGAGAGGGAGAGAGGGAGGTGGTTTCAGTAGAAAACGTGGCCCAAACTCAATGTCTATGCGTCTTTAAGCCCTTTGTGATTTATTATGCAAAAGCTGAAATTATAAACTGACCAAAGTCTGCAGGTATCTGAACGACTTGTGGAATTTGCACGTCAATCTGCTGGCAAAATGTGTGATTTATATATGAGAGACAGCAATACACACACACACTCACACACACACACACACAAATGAATGTATGCAACATCCTGCTGGTGCTGCTGCTGCTGCTGCTGCTGCTGCGGCTTCGTTGGGGGTTCAACGCGACGCTTGCCGCACAAATCACGTCATTGAGTTGTTTTCATCAAAAGGGCAAGCATGCAGCATCGCCCAGCTATGCTGAGGCTTTCGACTGCCGATGTCGGTGCCACAGCCGGTGCCAGTGGCCGTACCCACAGTTCGGTTTGTTCGTTACGTTTGGCTGATGAGACCGCGGCTATCAGAGAGTCTCAAGTTGCCTGCAAGTTGCCTGCCCCAAGTCTGTGTGTTGGCTCATTCATTCATTTGCTGACGTCTTGCTGTCTCTTCGCCTGTCTGTCCGTCTGTCGGCCTGTCTGTCCGCTCGTTCGTCCGTTCGTTCGTTCGTTCGCCCGTTCGTTTTGTGTATTTTTATCCGAAAACTATCTGGCTGCCTGACGACTTCTTGCAGTTTTGTATCTGCGTATCGCTGGCATACAATTTTTATTTATTACTCATTCAGCTGCAAAATTGTTCCTTAATTGCCCATATCAGCTGAGAAATGAAATTTATTACCTGGCGTGTGTATATCGCCAGTGCCAGTCAGCCAAAGAGCCCGAGTGAACTGAAACATACAGCACACACACACACACACACACACACACAGACAGACACATACATACAGTCGACACAGATACAGAGAACGTCCTAAACTTTTGCCAGCCGCATCATTATC
The DNA here is from genome assembly GCF_054131065.1 of Drosophila arizonae. NCBI lineage: Eukaryota > Metazoa > Arthropoda > Insecta > Diptera > Drosophilidae > Drosophila > Drosophila arizonae. The sequence goes on from NC_142922.1 coordinate 9,907,668, forward strand.
AGCCTCGTCTGTGCCACAGCCACAGCATCCGACTTGGACTCGGACTCGGCAGCAGCAGGAGCAGGGGCAGCAGCAGGGGCAGCAGCAGGAGCAGCAGCGGCAGCCGCATCGACATCATTAGTTTTGTGCGCCGCGCCGACAACGTTTTGTATATTTACTTAATATTGCAATGGTCTGTGCACTCTTTGTGTGTGTGTGTGTGTGTGTGTGCCTGTGTGTATGTGTCCAGTCCTGGCGTCCATTTATCTCGACGTGAACGTGGACAGCAACCTTCTGTGATTTCTGATTTCTTATGCCAATTTACTCTTGACTATAGACCGCGTGCAGCATCGAGCTGCTCCATATTGAGACCCATCATCATCATCATCATCATTATAATCATCATCATCATCTCATCAGCAGCAGCAGCAGCAATAACAGAGGCAGACAGCGCTTGCTTTTGCCATAGATCAAAAGACAGTTTGCTTTAGTTTTTCGCCCTCTCTCACTCCCTATCTCTCTCTCTCTCTCTCTCTCTCTCTGTCTCTGTCTTTTATTTGTGGCATTTGTTGTATAATTTTATTTTATGTGCCTGTAGCCTTGACCAGGTCAAGTTGTTTTGGGGTCGAACTGCCTAGCCAGCGCTCTATCTAGCTCTAGCTCGACTCGACTCGACTCGGCTCAGCTCGGCTCGGCTCCACTCAACTGAACTGAACACGGTCTCTGCTCTGCTCTGGTCTGGTCTGGTCTGGTCTGAGGTCTGTGGTCCGGGACGACTTTGGCTTGACTTTAAGTTATTTCAGCGCTGGGCTTTTATTGATTTGTCCTCTTTGATCTTCTGCCTGAGCTGTGGCATGATTTCATTTTTATGAACTTGACTTTCTGTGCATTTTTATTTTGATTTCAGCTCTCTCTCTCTCTCCCTGCCCCTAACCTGCTCCGGCTGCTGCTCAGACTTCTCCTTGGCCTCGTCCACCTTTTGTGCGGAGCATTTTCTGCGTATCGTGGCAAGTAATTGCCGCAATTCAATTTGTTCATGCGGCTCTTGTGTATTGTTTTCCTCTAGTTTTTGTTGTTGTTGCTGCTGCTTACAAATTATAGCCCCGTTTGCCGTGCTGCAATTTAATGTCCATCAATAATTTGCAATGATTGCAATGATTTTTAGCTATTTGATTATTTATTATCATCGTGTTTGACTGAGCTAAGCTGCCCAATATTGCATTCCATTTTAATTACAGCTTTTGACATTTTCCCATTGATTTGCACAGTTTCATTTGAATTATTCAAAAATATGTATTTGGCATAAATGTGCTACATAATTCAGCATATGCGCATGCCAAAAGTCAAAGTTTTGCATATGAAAATATGCCTTCTTAATTAAACAAATTATGGCAGCAGCACTGCCAAAAACTTTATTCGTAATTCATAGGCTTAAACACACACATCCTTTGGGCCCGCATCTGATTATTATTATTATTATTATTATTATTGGCCTGCATTCCGTTGAGTGGAGTTGTTGGACTGGCTGGCGGTTGGGTCTGAACTTTCCCTGCGACCCCTATCATTGCGTAAATTAAAACATGAGCAGCATTCAGCCACGCCCCGCTGTACGACATCAAAGCGAGCCGGTTTTTGGCTAGCTGGCCAATCAAATTTGCATAGCTACGCGACTGTGCCTGCTGTGCCTCAGTGCTATCGGTGCTATCGGTGCCTCAATCAGGCATTTAACACCAAAGTGGAGAACTGTGAACGCATTCATTGCTCATAAAAAATTAAAGTCTAATTGTACACAAAGCTACGTTTACAGTTTCCGGGTTCAGGTTGAGGTTCGTGGCCGGCGGCCAACGGGGCGGCTACACGATTTTTGTTTTCCCTCTTGCCAGGAAGTGGGAGCGGGGAGAGACCCTAAACTAAACGCCCAAGCTGCAGAAACCCTCTTCAAAGCCGTCAGGCAATGGGCTGCGTGCTTTTTAATTAATTTAATTGCGATTTAATTACGCTTGCTATTTAATTAAACACATTGGCAAGTGAAGGAGGCGTTCGTGTAAATTGCATGCAAAGTTTTTTGGCAGCACTCGAAACAAAATCAACACACAGTGGGAGTACGTATGTGTGTGTGTGTGCCTGTGCAATTGGAGTGCTTGTAGTTTGGCAATTGTGGCTTAATTAGACATGCAGTTAAATTGATTTGGCCGTTAGGTACGCTTGGAGCTGCTTCAGAGAGTTCACATGCAATTTATCGACGTGCTTAGTGGCCCATTGATAATTGACGATTAATTTAATAGAATGTCCAAGTTTGGTGTTGCAACTAACTGGCATTGGCATTGGCATTGCCACTGCCACAATCTCTGACACTGACTCCCGGCAATGGCTGTGACTGCAGCTCGGACTCTTGGCTCTGACTCTTGGCTGTCTGTCGGCATGCTCAATTGTGCGAAGTTATTTCGCATGCCGCAATGTGGCACCAAAACGCTGTCGTCGCCTGTCTTTCTCTTTCGCTAAAGTCAGCTACTGTCGCGCCTGTCGGCTAGTTGCGATTCTGAACAACTTGCCACATGCTTGAAAGTTTCCGCTGCACCACAGCAACTGTTGCTGTTGCTGTTGGTGCTGCTGCTGCTGGAGCCTTACTTGGAGTTTATCTCATATTTCACATGCCGGCGCAATTACTGCCGCCACGGCGGCTACTTACTGGCGGGTCCAGGCTGGCACCGCTGCACCGCCGCGGCCATGTCAACTGCCTACACAAGTAGCCCGGTACCCGTTCCTGGACGCTGCTCAAGGAGCTGTGTGTCCGCTGGCCTGAAATGTTTCATAAATACAGGGGACCGCGGTTGACCACGCAGCAGCGGCAACATTTTGCTTATAAATCAAAAAGCGCTTGCCACAAAGTTGCAACCACGTTGCAGCTACGTTGACAGCCGCTTATAAATCTTGTCGCGCACTTTTGCGCTGCAGCGCGGAGTACTTCGGCTGTGGATGCTTCGCCTGTGCGTTGCGTCGTGCCACCAATTATCAGAGAGTGCTGCACAAATAAATAAAGAACGAGACAGAGATAGAGGGAGCCAGAGAGAGAGAGAGAGATAGAGTGAGTGCTTGCTCAATTGTTGCCATCTCGCTTTCAATTTGTTGCTTACATTTATTTATGTTGCAAAAATTCTCATTGGCAGCGCTCGAGCTAAACAAATCGCGCTCGACTTGACATAACTCGCTGTCAATGTGTCGTCTGCATGTCTGCCAGTTGTTGTTGTTGTTGTAACCAGTTGTTGTTGCTGCAGCAATTACACATCTCACAATTGTGCCACGCTAATGATGGGAGTCCCACGTCCACAGGCAGCGCTGACAACTGCCTTTTCGATTTTGTGACATTTTGCCAATTGTACAATTGCGTGGAGCAGTGGCCAAGTGAAAGGCGGCCTAGTCCATAGTATTACTACCTATTACAGCAAATGGCTAAAAGTTGTTTCCCCTCCTCTAGCCGGCCAACCAACCGGGCAGCCAACCAACCGGGCAGCCAGCCGTCCCCAGCTGGTCTTTTGCCTTGGGGCTGATTGTGCTGTCCGGCGCATTGATATGCCCGTCGCAGCTAAATGTCAATTAATGTCATCAACTATTTTTGCAACGTTTTCGCTTTTAATTGGCGTCCCATCTGCAACGCCCACTTTTCACTCGCAGTCTATTATTGTGGGCGGGGCCTGACGCCCTACGCTTGCTCTTGACTTCTGGCTGTGCCCCAGCAACGAGAGCATCTGGAATCGCGCTCCCGGGCATCGCCGTGCAAATGGATTCTTGAACGCTTTTCACAGCGAGCGTCCAGTGAAAGTTGTTTACATTTGCCTCGTGGCAGCATGTTGTTGATGCTGCTGCTGCTGCTGTTGCTGCTGCTGTTGCTGACACATTTTGCCAACCATTGAAGCCTTTTCAAATGCGGCACCATGGCCTGTCCCAGTTAGTCCGATTGGGGCAGCTGCAGTTAATTAGAGCATCCAATGGGAGGACGAGCACACACCAAGCCAACTGAAAGATGATGCGCGGCTATGATGGAGCTAGCTTTGATTAGAATGCAGCTTGTTTGCTGTAATTAACGGGCAGCAGCGACAGCAGCAGCAGCTGCGATTAGAAACAGGTTACCGAAAAAAAAAAAAAAAAAAAAAAAAAAAAAAAGGGCCAGTGCATGAATAATACAGCAAAGTATTTCGACTTACATAGACTTTTGGAAGAAGTTGAGAGACTTAACGTTTGGGGATTTGCCTAATTTAAATGAGGCAGTTTTGTGTAATTTTCATAGAAAGTTGGCTTAAATACATAGAAAATACTTGCTGTGTAGAGGAATATGTTAAGTAAAGTCTGTTAAATTGACAATGTTAGTTGGCTGTTGGCTTAGAGCAGAAGCTTCCCAAGGCTGTGCTTAGGAATTGCTTGGTGTGTAGAGGAAAATGTTAAGTAAAGTCTGTTAAATTTTTGGGAAGTGCTTAGCATGTAGAGGAAAATGTTAAGTAAAGTCTGTTAAATTGTTACTGTTAAGTAAAGTCTGTTAAATTGTCACTGAGAGTGGTCGGCTGGCTTGTTAGGGATAGCAGAAGCTTTCCTAGATTGTGCTTAGGAAATGCTTAGTATATAGAGAAATTAAATTAAATTAAATTAAATTAAAGATAACAAAAGCTTGCCTCGGCTAAAGTATTAAACTTGTTTCTGCTAGTTAAATTAATCTTTAATAAATAAACATAAATATTATTATTATTTCGCACATATTTAATGTGAGGCTATCGGTCATATATTGTTTTATGTTAAGTCTGTACATCTGTTATACTAACTCTTGAACTGATTTGTGGGCTCTATTGGTTTAGTAGACAGAACAGAAGTTTTCCTTGACTTTCTACAATTTAGACTTAATGTTCCTGTTAATTGAAGCTGCTGCTATGAATTATATGTTAATAACAGTTGTTTTCATGTTAAAATAATGTTAAGTCAATATTAATTCTATAGAGCTGAAGCTTATTGAAAGTTTGAATATTGTCATGTCTAAGATTTGAGTAGAGATGGAGCTATGATCCTTTATCCTTATTATTTTTGTAGTTCAATACATATCATGAAATCATTTAGGCCTTGCGTGCTTAAAGTAAGTGATAAAATCTCTTTGCATTTCGAAGAGCAACAGATTTCTTTCTACACATATATGGTCTACAGTTCACTTGAGCAATTTAAAGCCTGTCTGTGTGGAAATTTGTTCAGCTTTCCAGAATCTGCATTTCGGTGCGAGGCATTTCCAACTACCTAGTGCGCAGTCACAGCAATATCCATTAATAAAGTTATCTGGACACTGTCTGCCGACAGTTTAATGGAGAAACGAGAGCTGTCACCTTTGATGCCCAGCAACTGGAGTAGAGACCCAAAGCTGACTCTGGCGAAGGAGTTTTTGCTGCTTGCATTGAGTTGCATTTCGATTTTGACTAACTCTGATCCGTTCGGGAGGCATGTTGTCATATTTTGCATGCGCTAGACGACAACCGCTACAGACGGGTGATGCGACGGCGAGGGCGACGGCGACGGCGACGCTGGCGTATTGAGCTGGCCAAGTTGTTTGGCGATGTTGCTGGCTTACACTAAACGACATAAGCATAAATCTCACTTACCTACAACTTGATTTACTCACTGCACGGCACTGCTATGGCCATCGTGGCTCATGGCCTCATGTCTCATGGCCTCATGCCACATAGCTCATGCCACGTTACGTTACGTTACGTTGCGACGTCATAACGAATGTGCGCCTGTCAGCATTTCAACTTTGCGCCATTTATGTTGGTCAACCGCCTGGAGTTGGACTTGAAGTTGGCAATGGAGTTTGGCGATTTCGACACGGGGAGTGTGGGAGAGGGTGTGGGTGTGGGTGTGGGTGTGGGTGCTCTGGCCACGTTTCGTTTTTCTGCTTCTTCCTCGTCTATATCTACTTTTATTTTGCATGTGCAGACATCGTCCTGCTGTGCGCCTACCCTGCTGTCTATCATGGGCCCCTCATCTGCAGCTGTCTGTCTGTCTGTCTGTCTGCAGGTCTTGGGGGTCTTCAGTCAAGCCGTAGGCGTAGCGCTCTCTGGGTATTTTGTGTGTGATTTTTTTTATTTTTATTTTTATTTTTTTGGGTACACCCACCCGTCGCATTTGCGTTTATTTCCTGTCTGATGGTGGTCCTCACTTCTTATGATTCATTTGGCAATTCGAGGCATATGACATTTGATATAAATGTCGAGCGCTTAGCTTGGCCCCCACTTGGCGAGCTGAGTGATTGAGGCATGCGAAACGTTATTTTGCATAATGTGTGTTGTCGTCTGTGCCACGCTTAACTGTTTCTGTGGTCCAGACTAACAGATGAGCGGCTGCCACAAAAGGTGCGACAGCTCCATTCTCCTGACACGCCGTGTCGCCATAAACCTGCTGCTGCTCCTGCTGCTGCTGCTGCTGCTGTTGCTGCTGCTGTCGGAAATGTTCGACAATACGCACTTCAGTGAGAGCTGGGCTAATCATGTTACAAAAGTCTGCTTATTGTTGTTGCTGTTTTGGAGCAGCCACACCTTGCCACTAAATACCTGTGGCCATTAGAAGCACACAAATCATGTTGCACAGACTTTGTGAAACGCAACTCTTCCAGCACTTTCATCTGCATCTGCAACTGCCTCTGCCTCTGCCTCTGCAGCTGCACCTGCACAGTTTATCACCCGAGCAACTGCCACTGTGTGAGCTAGAGTTATAGCTCGAGTTCGAGTTGGAGTTGGAGTAAAACCAAAAACCAATTTAGAGCACTTTTGTCTACACTCACACACACACACACAGACATAAGCTCACCCACACTGAGTACTGGAAATTTAGTTGTTAAAGTCGAACAATTTCAACAATATTTCTGCGCATAAATTGCAGTTGCAGTTGCAGTTGTTCTTGCCTTTTCCCTACTTTGACATTGTGGCAGCAGCAACAGCAGCAACAACAACAACAGCAACAGCCACAGTGAGAGCAACAGCTAAAGCAACAATAAAAACATTTACAACAGCGTCCTTTGCGACTGTTTTGCGACTGTTGCTCCCCATTTGTGTTGCAAGTTGAGTTGAGAATTGTTGCCGCCGCTGCTGCTGCTGTTGTTGCTGTTGTTGCTGTTGCTGCTGCTGGTGCTTGTTGCCGTTTTGGGTCATAAATTTCGCCACGGCGACATTTCGGCATTTTTCCAGCATGTTGCTCTGCTGCTGGGGCAGTTTTCAAGTGAATTATGCAGCACACACACATACACACAGCCATGTGTATATATGTGTGTGTGCATAAGCAACACGATGTGCTTCGATATTGGTTTGTAATGCCGCCCTGCGGTGCTTAATTACTTGCAGATAAGACAAGTCAAAACGCCCATATGACACGCCTCCAACAGCCAGCTTGCGAACTGGACAAATCCGCAATTGATGATGATGATGTTAATAATGATGATGCATCATCCGTAGCGCGGACAGAAACAGAGACAGAGAAAGAGAGAGAGAGGGAGAGAGAGAGATGCCGACTAGCAATTGAATGACAAGATTCTGTTTCAATCTAATTACTTGCAAATAAGCCGCAATGCATTTGCCACACCCCGCCCGGGGTATTTCACTTCCCCCCCTCTCCATATCTCTCTCTCATCTATCTCTCATCCATGGCATTACATTTTCATTAGTCGGCAGACTTCGTCATCCGTCTCTCTGTCTTCCTCTTCGGCTCCATCTAGGTGCAACCAGTTGCAGCAACTCTCAGTGCCATTGCCTGCTTAATTAATTTCCGAGTGCCACGTGTGAGTGTCCAATATCCGTATGCAATCAAAACTGCAACCACAATGTGCTTAAGCGCCACTCCAGACGGACGGCGACGGGATGCACATACACTTCCTTATCTCTGGTTGGTTCTCCACTCCTGCTGCTGCTGCTGCTGCTGTTGCTCCTCCTGCTGCTCCAGCCTCTGCCTCTGGCTGTAGCTGTGGCTGTGGCGGCTGGTCAGCGCTTTGAAGCGCGCCCATCAACGGGTTTTCGCAAGCATATCAGTTTTCATAATTGGCACTGGCAGCACTGACATTCTCGTCTCATCAACAACCTACGTTGTTGTTGTTGCTGCTGTTGTTGTTGTTGTTGCGCAAACACTTCATGTTCATGCTACCCACTCGAGTGGACATCTGAGCCTTATGCTCTTTGTATATACATATATATATATATTTATATATATGTTTAAGCCATAGCCATTGCTATGTCTCGCTCTCTGTTTGCGTTTGTGTTTGTGTTTTTGTATCTGCGTCAGATATTTGTGCATGTGCAGCATCATCACCTCATTTAGATATGCGATATGCAAACCTTTTGCCTGGCTGCGCTTCGGCCAGCTTCTTCTTGCCGCATCGCTTGAACTTGACCCTGGGGCTAAGGCAGCTTTAGACTGAACATGCGCCTTAAATGCCTCACAGTCTCACAGCAGATGGACTCTGGATACTACCAGACGTTGTCCGGCCAACGCGCTGCACTCAATGAAATGAATTGGTTGACATTAGTTGTTGTCGTTGTCGTTGTCGCCGTTGTTGCCGTTGTTGCCTTTGCTTTGCTGTTTATGCATTGCACTTCAGTCCTATGTTGGGCTGCACTGAAATTGTATCCGTGTATGCGATATGACGGCAAAAGGTGTGAGAATTGAGACAACAGCTGCAGCTGAGCTGCCCTTTAATAGGCATATATGTCGGTTTGTTATGGAAATAAGATAGGCGAGAGGCTTAAGGTAGCTGCAGAGCCGCATGCACAATGCAAAATGCAAAATGCTACACAGAAAGAAATATACTTTGACTATCGGCAAAGGGAAAACCAGTTGTAGGTTGCACGTTCAACACACAAAGATAAGAGTAAAGCTAAAGCATAAAGAATCGATTAAGTAATAGCTGGAAACTAAATGTTTAAGGTGTTGCAATAATAGATGATAAGCTGAAGAGGCTCAACCTGTGCGAGAAGGATAAGTGTTATATAGCTAGTTCATGTTGAATGTTTTATGGGAGGCGTTATCAGCAACTGAAATAAAAACATGCATAGGCAAGAAATCTTACGCTTCAGTTCAGGCATAAATTTGAAATGAATTTATGCAAATACTTTGATAATTGGTCAAAGCAGAGCATGAAAATATGCTTGTCTGTCTTATGATTTATAATAGCTTTGATTTCGCTTAATGAGCCACAAGAATTCACAGAAAGTCATGTTCAATTCTAGCACAAATATTTCCATCTGTCTGATCCAATCAAAGAGTTGTCGCCTTCACAGTCTGAGTGTCTGACTGTCCGTCCGTCTGTCTGTCTCTCTGTCTCTCTGTCTGTTTGTCTGATCTGCAGCTCCAAGCAATTTATATCAATTTCCCAGCAGTGGGCTATTCGTATAGCCCACTCGCACATATAGTTTCTACCTCACTCCCTCTCTCTCTCTCTCACTCTCCATCTCTGTCCCCCTTTTGGGCCAGTCGCTTTTCCTTTCGCTCTCGTCAAGCATTCCCAGCACTCAACGCTAACTAATTTCGCATGCTGGGCCACTTCATTTAGTGGGGAGCCCAACAGTCAGATAAAATGCATATGAAACTTAACACTCTCAGCTACTCCGCCTCCGCTCTTTCGCTCTTCCGACCCCGGCTAACCAGCAATCCGGCAAGCCAGCTCCATTTGTGCACAAGTGCGCGCGACTGCTGCTCAACCCAATTCCATATGCATATAGTTGAACTTATGTATGTATTTATGTCGTTGGGGATTCGTATCCGCAGTATGTTGAAATGAATAGCGAATTGCGCCGTGTATTCCCGGTTGTAATGCCACGCCCCAATCGCCCAGATGCCCTCCTCCCTTGCACTTGTCTTAAATGACATAATTTACGGCATAGCGCAGCGCCCGTTACGCCCACCCAACTGACGTCGCTAAAAATTATAAATAATAATTCCACTTGTACGAAATTACCAACATGCCCCACGCATCCACACACAGAGAGAGAGAGGGAGAGAGAGATGAAGTAGGAGAGAGAGAGAGAGAGAGGGAGAGAGTGAAAAAGAGGGACATGCAGACACGACTATAACCATTCGTATTCATTGCGCCATTTTCTTGACTCTGCCTCTGCCAGCCTATTTCTCTCCCGTCTGTCTGTCTGTGTGTCTGTTCGGCCGTCTGGCTGTCTGTCTGCCTGGATGGCTGGCTGGATGTCTGGCCGGCTGCCTGACTGACTCTGGCTGCTCTTATTGCCAAATAAATTCGTGCAGCAACGAAAATGAAATGTGTAAAATATGTTGCCCCGACTGTGCAGCAGCAGCAGCAACTCCACCCGAGACTCGACTGCAACCTCATTCCCTCACTTTGGCTGGCCAGTTGCTTTGGCAAGTATTATTATGTATGGTTTTATTTTTTTTATCTTCCTAAATACCCTGCACCATTAAAAGTTAACAAAAAAGAAACGAAAGGTTTTATTGCTGTTGCTCAAATTAAAGTTATAGGCAAATGCAGTACTAATTAAATGAATGAACAAAAATAGCTTCAACCTTAGCAAATGCAAATATGACATTTTTAAAGTTACTTTTTGAAATGATATATATTAGTTATATTATTTAAGTTAAAATCTTATCATAAAAAATAAATAAATAAAAATAAATAAATAAAAGTAAATAAATAAAGTAAATATAAAATAAATAAAAATTATATGTAATCTTTCGAAAATCATGTGATATTTCTTATAATATAATTCTAGATTATGTTGTAAAATAAGAAATATATAAAATTTTAGATTTGTCATTAATATTATATTTTTTTCCCACTTACAAAAAATTTTACAATAAAAAAAGCTTTTCATTTTTTTTTTTTTTTTTTTTTTTTTAATTTTTAGTACAAGCTAAAACTGGACCGAAATGAATTTAGAGAGCTTAAAATAATTCGTAAAAAATTAGTTTGATAATTTTTAATATATTTGGAAACATTTTCGTATCAACATCTGCTCTTACTCGATTTTTTTTAATTATTTGTTAATTTAAATGAATTTTTAAATATAAAAACAGCCTTTCAAGACGAACAAAGTTCGAAGAAAAATTTATATTTGCTTTAGTTTTTGATTAAAGTCTCAGCTAACTACAGGGCATCTGCTAGTTGTGCATGCCTGCACCTCATATTTATTGTTGTTTCTGTGTGAATTTCACTTTTTTTTTGCGCCTGTGTGTTTCATAGTTGTGTTGCCGGCGACCCCAGCTCGGCCTTAATTAACTGCTTATGAATCTGCATATGCAGCCGCTGCTGCTGCTGCTGTTGTCGCTGTGCCCCTCCCACTTGCATGTTGTGTAGGTGATGCACAACAAAAAAGAAAACAGGATGCTCATTTAAATATTTAATGAAGTGCTGTGTTGCAGTTGTGCCACAGTTGCAAGAGAAACACAAAAAAAAGAGAGAAAGAAAGAAGAGGAGAGAATTACTGAATTGGCTAATCATGGCACATATCCTAGGCATACATCTGCTATGAGTATAGCATGTGCTTGTAACGGTTTTCCCTTTGCTAGCTTTTCATTTTCAGTTTTGAAACCACAAGCATGTAGAGCCGGGGCGCCATCACTTGACCCATTTCCACAGCCAACTGCCAACTGCCCTTAAAGAGCGATGGGTTTTTGCCTTTGATTAAATGCCAGCGAGCTGTGTGGAATTGTGAGGCTGTGGCTTCGGCTTGCCGGGCACGTCTTTAATTAGAAAATAATTGCGAAAACCAATACACGCACACACACACACACACACATACACGGCTCATACACGCTGGCAGCTTAGTCACATGGTCATCAACTGTGGAGGACAACGGCGCCAGAGTCAGTCGCTGCAGTGGCAAGCAGGGGGCCTGGCAGGGGACAGGGGGCGGGCACAATTGATGGACATGCTGCTGACTGTTCGAGACACAGCCTCGTTGCAAGCCTTGACACATGCCAAAACAGGCAATGCCCAACTGGTATGAGGCAGCATATTTTCCTGCCTTGTTTTTTTGTTTTTTTTTTTTTTTTTTTGTTGTTGTTGCTGTTGCTTTAAGCTGACCAACGCCGCTCGTCGCATTACATGGCAACATTTGCAACACCTTTCAGTCAATTCGCTCGTGTGTGTGTGTGTGTGGCTATAGCCGTGCCCTGTGCTGCTCTGCTGTCCTTCTGTGAGTTGCCTGTTGCCATTGTTGGCATTGTCTGCTGGCAGGCACTGTCTTGCGACCGCCTACACAGCTTGCTGATTTTTGCAAAATTTATATTACTTCAGAGACTTGAGTGAGAGCGAGAGAAGGAGTGATGGGGGGTGTGGGAGAGACAAGTTTGGCTGAGGTCTACACTATGGCCCCATGTTGTTATCATGTGACATATGTGCATCAACGCCCCATGTTGGCGCTGGGCGAAGACAGCCAGTGCGGGAGGGGACGACGGGCAGCGAGGGTTGCTTGGAATTCGTGCTTACAAGGCGAGTCATTTGATTGGCAAATGGCGATGCGTAGACAACAGGACGTATGCGTAATTTGACAAGTCTTCAAATGAAAACTCATTCGCAGTAGCCAAGTGGCAGCTTCCGCGTTGCGCCTAATTGGCTGAGCAGTGCAACAAAAAAAATAGCAGAATGAAGAAGAACGAAGAGAAAAAAAGTTGACTGCTGGCAATTAAGAGCAGAGCTCAGTTACTTAGCTGCCAAAGCCTTTTGTCCAGCACATACACACACACACACACACACACACAGTGAGAGAGGGTCATAGAGCGTCTATATGGATGCCACATGCCACATGGCACTTGCGGATCCTGACAGTCGGCACTTGGGGTGCTTGAACTCAAACACGAAGCTCGCATGCATTTGCCAGCCAAGCTGGGCGCAGGCTTTTGTGTTCTTTTTTTTCGGCAATAAACTAATGAGCGACAAAATGCAAAAGGCCCAGACGCAGCAGATCTACAGACACACAGAGCGATATAGCAGCACCGGCAGGAGCAGCAGGAGCAGAAACAGCAGGAGCAGAAGCAGCAGGAGCAGGAGGACAGACACATTCACACTTGGCATGCAAGTGACTCACTGTCGGCTCAGTCCGACTGTCGCCCGCGTCGACTGGCTTAATTAGAAGCCTAAGTTAGTTAGACGCCCCAGACAAGTTGCAACAGTGGCACTATGCAGTTTGCACTATTAACCCCTTATGCCACTCACAAGCACACACACACACACATACACTAACACACACTCTGGCTCTCTCTCCCTCTCTCTTTCGCTCCGTGTGTGCTTGCGGGTGTCCTTAGCTGCATGCTGGCCCCCGTATCCATTTAGCAATTTAGCCACACACCCACTCACTGCAAATGGCTTTGGTGGTGCCTCCATGCGATATGTCCATCAGTCGTTTGCTCGTTTGCCTGCGCGCTCATTTAATTAACAGTCGCGCGCCACGTCACAGGGCAAGGCAGAGCACGGCACGGCAAGGCGAGGCTTGGGCATGTTGCATGCCACAGCCTGGCTCTGGAGGCTGTGCCAAGAAGGCGTGCTGCATCTTGGGGCGGGCAACCAATTTTTTTTGCTCTTTGCTCTGCCTTTATTATCTCGTATATATATATATTTTTTTTGTCTTCCCTTTTCTTTCTTTGTGCTCTGTGCTCATCTCCTTGCATGTTTTTTTAATTATGAATTATCGTTGTGCTCTTTGGCTTGCACTGACTGGCTGACTGGCTGAGTGACTGGCTCATTCCAAAGCTTGTTGCATTTAAATGACATAATTATGGCGCATAAAGAAAACTCCCACACAACGACAACAACAACAACTGCAGCAGCAGCGGCAGCGGCACCGGCGACGGCGACGGCGGCAGCTCAAAGCCCAATTTCAGCTTCAGCTTTAGCTTCAATTCCAACTCCAGCTCCAACTGGCAGCTCCACTTCCTCTTATTTGAAGCCCACATGGCATGACTTAACAATGGCCAAATGCACCTTTCAGCTACTCTATTAGCCCCGTCATGCGCCGCATCCAGTCAAATTAAATATTTTGAGAACTTCAGCAGACAACTTGAAATTGCAGCGCCCGAAACAAATTGTGTTTCTATTTATATTGTATAACAATTTTTATTTGCACGTCAAGCACTTGAGTGCCGCAACCCGTCCATACTCTGTCTCCCTCTTCCTTTCTTTCTCTCTCTCTCTCTCTCACGCTTTTTATTTACAGCTTGCAGCTGTAGCCAAGTATATTGTATTTGCAACATGAAATACTCTATAGGCTTTTGTTTGATAAATTATGTCTCTAGTAAACTGAGCTTGATCTTGATTTGATTAACATCTTGTTAAATATTATTGAAATATTAACTGTGGATGATATGTATCTCTATGTTGACATTTGGAAAAATAGATTTTAATCTCTAAAGTTGCATTCAAGTCTATTCAAGTCTCCTCTATGTGTATCATATATCGCAGTCTAAAGTAATGAAATATGAATAGTATATTTGATACTCAGCTTCAAAATATTCCAGTTTCTTTTTTTTTTATGTAAGAGCAGGTGAATAACTTAACTAATTTATATATAAAATTTTAATATATGTGCCGGCAAATAGTCAGAGCAGAGGCGTAGTCTATGAATACAAGAAAAACATAAATTGAGGTGTTAAACAAAACGAGTTCTATGATTTAAGTTGCATCTAAAAGTATTGTAGTTGATTTTAAGATAGATAAAATAGAAGAACATGTCATATAGACAGTGGAAGAAGAAAAAATGATAAAGCGAAAACGATTAAATTAAGAAAAAATACTTTTTATAATTGGGTATGGTGTATTTGCTTTATAAAAAAAAAAAATAGATAAATAAATAAATAAATAAATAAATATAAAAAAAAGAAACATTTTCAATTTTGGTATAATTTTCATCCTTATAAAATATTTTTTAAATAATTTCTAAATAATTTTATTATCAATTTGACACATACATAGAATACTTTTTATCATCCAATATTAAAATAAAAACATTTACAAATCAACTTCCTTTTATATACAAAAAATTCCATATGCAACATAGCTAGTACCAAAATCATACTACCCCATTCAAACTCGGCCATATATAGATGTGAACAAAGCAAAACAAAAAATTAAATAAAATTTTGAGCAATTTGGACAATTGAAAGCGTATTTGAGCGTTAAGGCGCGTATTACGTGTGCAAATATCAACATTTATTTCAATTTTTTAGCCAATTTTGTTGAATTCTTTTCGTGTTTTTATTTTTGGCTGGCAGCCACTTGTAGAAAGCGTTTTCATTATGAGTGGCAGCCGCAAATAAAAAAATAAAAAAAAAAGTTGCGAAAAGCGGAAAAATTGAAATGGCAAAGGACGGCAACAAATTTCATATCGAATTGCACAGTCAATGGCCTAAACAAATAAAATGATGAGCGCCAATGAAGCGAGCGAGTGGCAAAAATATTCTCTGAGAGACTCTGTGAGGCGGGGACTTGGCCCGAGTTGAGCGAACAAGCCATATGCCATATGCCACGACAGACAAGGCAACAGTACAGTGCTCTGTGGTTAGGTTCGACACAACTTGAAGAAAAACTTGCAAATTGAATTAGTCTAACTCGACAAAAGCCGAACTGAGCTCAGCTCAGCTGAAACGTGACGAAGAGCTCTTAAAGTGTCAATCGACCAATAAAACTTTCATGCACGAAATGCTTTTCGCCTTTATCCAGTAACTACTTTAAATCAATTAAAATAGACATTTTTTGCTCTTATTGTTGCTTTTGCGACTTAATTGAAAATGATTTGGTTTTTGCTAGCAAAGTCCATTTTATTTATGGCATACAAAAAAGTGATTAAAGCGATTGTGCCCAACTGGAGGATACTGTGGAAATGTGAACTATAAAGATAATTATCGATTACACTAAAGGTCAAGATTATTAGCAGTTTTAACTAACTGTGTTGTATCGCTAGCCTTTAGAGCCTTTTAGGGGAGAAACTCTAAAAATTGGGATGATGTTTGAGCTATGTTCAATGATCGAGTATCGATAGTTAATTAATTTATTAATACATATAAGTACTGTGTTACCATCTATGTACGTGTACAGTAAAATTTACTAGTTCGATCAAAATAGGCAAAAAAAATAATAAAATAAAACAAAATAAAATAAACAATAATAATAAATATATAAATAAATAAAATAAAATAAAATAATAATAATTATAATAGTAATAAAAATAATATAATAAACATAATATTAATAAAAATAGTATTAATTAAAATAAAATTAATAATAATAACAATAAAAAAATAATTTAATAATTTTTACGTAAGCTTTTACACAATAATATACCCAATCTCCTACGGCTTTAATGAGCATTACAAAACTACAGTAAAAAAAAAAAAACATTTATAATAAAAATAGATATTTGCGTTTGTCAAGCTGGAAAAATGCTGCAGCTTATGTTAACTGAGTGTTCTAGAATGTTTAGGCCAATGCGAATGACACTTAATTACACACACACAAAAACCCTTTTAATTGCAATTAAAAAGCTTTGCCTTAACCCACAACGCGGAAAATAAAAAACGCTAATTAACTATGGATTGGTTTTTATGCACTTCATTGGTTAATGTGTTCTCGTTCTCTGTGTGTGTGTGTGTGAGTAGATATTTTTTGTTTGTCTGCTGCCAAATATTACAGAACAATTATAATTATTGAAAATGTTTTGTAATTAAGCATGCATGACCACAAATTTGCATTAAAATTGCTTGCATTATTAGCAGCAGCTTTTCCGAATTCCGCTGCTCGCGGTATTTTTTGTAAGCAGCTTTATGGAAAATGTGAAAATCGCACAGTGGATTAGTCGCGGTTTTTTTTGCTGCTTTATTGTTATTATTATTAATTAATTTATTTTTTTTTGCCAGCATTTTCTTTTTTATTTGCTTTATCGCTTAAGCATTAAATTAATAATTGAAATGCCAAATTGTTGCACCACTCAGTTGGAAATTGTAATACAAGTATTAAGCATTCGCATTGAGAAATTCGTGTTAAATAGTCAGCTGCTATCAGAGCGCCGACTATCTATCTATTATATGATATCCCCTTTCGTAAGAGCACGCTGTAATTATTAATTAGTTTTATTGATTTGCTTGGCTCCTGTGTTTGTCATTAATGTGGTGCTAATGAGTCGTGTTTAGGTTACGCAAGCAAGATAAATGGCTTGAAGAAGCTCTAATGCCCCTTAATAGTCGTTGCGTGGGATATGTGCGACTCGAGCTGAGAGTATGATGGGCAGTGTAATGTAAAGTGCAGGCGAATTTCTTTTACTTTAATAATTCATATGATTCATAATGCTATTCAACTAAATCTTGACAGTATTAACATATCCTTGATGTGTGTACAGGGTATCTATTAGTCTGCACTCTCCTACATTCTCGCCGCATTGCTTGTAAGCCATCCATCAATTGGCATTGACAAAAGGCTCTGAGCAAATTATGTTATGCATAAGGCTTAGCCAACTTCTCTCCCCACTCACTCACCCCCTCACTCTCTCTCACCTGGCTCTGTGCAGGTGTTAGCCCAACCCGCCTGCTGTGCTAATGAGCTTTAACGAAGCCAACCAAAAAGTAGGCAACACTCTGTGTGAATTTTAATTTGCCTACACACGCACACACAGCACATGAGCCACGGTGGGCAGCTGTTAAGTTGTCTACAGCGCAACACCTACACCGCTTGATTTATGAGCCACTAACGGCACACACACTAGAGCAGGGCAGAGTGATAGAGAAAGAGAGAAAGAGAGAGAGAGAGAGAGAGAGAGAGAGAGCGAGTGCGGGTGAGAGTAATATAAACATGGCCTGTCAAATCTGCAGTGAAATAAACTTTTGCATCCCTGCTGGCAGTTTTTATATGCCAGCTATAAACTAACATTTAATGTGCAGTAGCAGTAGCACTAACTGCCACGCCCGCACCCACACACACCCGCACACACACACAGCTTATCTGAAGTCTCATTGTCGTAATGCATAAAAACACACTAAAATGTTCCCACGCAATTAATTCAGAGTTTTCTCGTACTTTTTGTTTACTTAATTGGTAAACATTTTGCTACATTTTTATGGGCGCCAAGGTGAAGCACACACACACACACACACATACAGAGAGAGAGACACGCACACTTAGCTATGGCTCCATTTAATATTCCATTTTTATTGTTTAGCTGCCGTTTGTTAATTAAAACACAAAAACACGTGCGCAGCGCATAAAAAATTCAACAAAAATTTCAAGAATTTTCCGAATTTCCAGAATTTTGGGGCAACTAGAGAAAAAGGACTTTTTTGACTTTCCTTTTTTGTTTTTGTTCGTTAATTTTTGTTGATACACTCCATAAATGCAATGGGAATTTAATCCTTTTAACGCCGCGTTTCCATTACATTACTGTAAATTTGGTTTACAAAATTGTAAAGGCCGCTGCAATTTGGCTTTTACTTTTGTTTGTGCAGCTTAGCAGGGGGCCGGGGGCTGGCTGTGTGGCAGGAGATGCCCAAAAATGGATAAAGAAAAAACGAATGCAAAAAGAGATGCCTTTGCTGGGGGTGGGGGGGGGGGGGGGGGGGGGGGCTGAGTCGAGGGGTCGTACATAGCTGCTGTTTACATCTATGTGGATTTCATGTTGGTTTTGTTGGCATAACTGAAATTGTGCGCCATTTTTTTATGTGTCTGCCTTTATTTTCGTATTTCAGCTATTTTGTTATGTTTCTGTTTTCATTTTTCGTATAACTGTAAAGGGGTGTTTAGGTTTTGCTATGATGTAAGCAACATATCACTCAGTAATCAAAGCGTAGTTTAAGCCAAGTTATCAAAAGATTTATAAATGACAATTTAGTAAATGCTGCAACTCTCCCCTTCTCTTTCGCTCTCTCATATTCTGGCATATTCTATTGAGTCTCATCTGGCATTGCTCTCGTATAGGGTATTTTATTTTCGTTCTTTTCGCCGACAAACATCATATTCCTTTTTATGTTTGAGCGTATGTTTGTTGTGGGTCGTTATGTAGAAAACAATTTCATGTGCTGCCTTGCCCTCTGCCCTTTTTTGTAGCCGTTTTTCCATCGTAATGGCGCAAAATTTTGTGGCTGGCAAAAATATGCGTGTGCCAGTGGATATATAAATGATGTAAAACACATATATATGGATATCTGCATTAGGGTGAGCCAGGCGATTAAATTAAAATTTATAGAATGCGAGTTTTAGGCTATCTAAATTAGCAATAAAAATAAATATTACAAAATTGTTAAAAAAAAAAGAGAATTATTATTTTTTTTAATTAACAAAAATTACAAATTAAAAAGAAATATATAAATATAAAAATAAATATAAAATTAAATAGAAATATTCAAATTGTAATTACTTAAATAAAAGATATCATACAAAAGATTTCATACTTTCACTTCAACTTCATAATTGTCCTTCAACAATTAACGCCTTAATTATTTAGCTAAATTCTTAGATGTTGCCATCTGACTCACCCTAATGCAAATTTAACACACGTCTAAAAAAAAAGAGGTTAATATGCGCCTACACTCGTCCTGTGTGTGTGTGCTTTTCAGGGACGCATTCAATGCCAAAAATATGTAAAATTCGGTTTCCCACCAAAGCCAAAGGCAAGGAATGTTGCGTAATGCGCCCAGGCACGGCATCACAAACAGAATAAGAGCAGAAGAGAACAACGCATATTCGACATAAACATCAAATTATAAGAGTTGCAACACGAAGCCAGCTTTCACAGAGCAGAGCAGCAGCTAACAGGAAAAAAAAAACAGAAAATCAAGTATACGCAGTGTCAGACAAATGTAGTTATGCAGAAGCAGGAGCAGCTGCAGCAGCAGCAGAAAAAACAGAGAGAAAGAGCTCATATTTGTGAAATTCCATAAAGGCAACACGGTGGCACGTGTTGTTGTTGTTGTTGTTGTTGCCATTCTTATTGCTGATGTGCATAATACAGCAAATTGCATTAAAATGAAAGCTGCTGTTGCTGCTGCTGATGTTGCTGCTGTTAATGTTGCTGCTGCTCTTGCTGATGTTGCTGCTGTTGGTTGATTCGCTCTTTAAAGCGCTGAAATTAAAAATTAAACTTAAATGAGTTTTGTTGCAGGCAGTCTGCAGTATGGTTTTTGTTGTTGTTGCTGCTGCCGCTGCTGCTGCTGCTGTGGCACGGCTGGTGGTCGCCGCATGTCACGTTGACTGCGGTTTATGCTGAAACTCACCTTGAATTGCAGTCAGCTCTGCCCGCTGGCAGCTGATGCTGCGGCCAAAAAACCGCACTTTAACAAAAATAAAAAAAACAAAAAAAAAGTAAAGAAAATAAAGAAGAAATTCAGCAACGAAAATCTTGATGCAATTATTCATACACACAAACACACTCACACACACACAGACAATCGTGCACACGCACAGTCAAATGCTAAGGCGAAGGTGTGTGCCCAACGGCAACAGCTGCCAAATGGACTGAAATGGAGCAGAGCAGAGCGGGTGTGGGGCGGAGTGGAGTGGCGGAGGTGGCCTCTAGAGCGATTTGCGATGCTCGCAATTGACTGACAGTTTTTGGCCCAGCTCAGGCGATCCGAAATGCGAAATTCATTTGTCATGCTTATAATTGTCTCACTCGCAGCAAATTGCAGCTTTTTGGGGGCAGCCGATGAATGTTTGGGGCCGGCAATTTTAATGAAATCGTTGCAATCCAGGCGGACTGACAGACGGAGGGCAAGCGAGGGCCAATCGGCCAGTCGGCCAGCCTGCACGTATCTTAACCAATTCTGGCTGCGGCCAAAAGCGCGCCTGTGTGGCCAAGACCGAGTCGGCTCCGAATTGCTGTCAGTAATTATGCTTAATTTTTTGTTTGTTGTTGTTGTTGTTGCTGTTGCTGTTGCTGTTGTTGGCGTCTGCTGGCGCAGTGAAAGGGCATTTGTGGCAGTTGAAACATTTACTTTTATATATTTGCCGGACTCGACGCGATTCGCATTCTTTGGCCGCAACATTTTGGGGAGCTTTGCGTAGCTGCTGTTTTGCCTTTGTATTAAGTTGTTTGCCAGCTGCTGCGTTTGCAGTTTAAAATTGAATAATGAACGCTCATTTACTTTTATGACATTTCGATAATGATGATTATGTGTGTGCGAGTGTGTGTATATGCGTGTGTGTGTATAATGCCTTTGTTGTGGCATTATCTTTATAAGGCAAACAAATTGTTGTTATTTGGCCGCAAGCGCGACTGATTGTGAGAGTCAGACAGACAGCTTTAGGCAGAGACAAAGACAGATACAGATACAGATACAGATATACTTCACCACAAGTCATTCAGCTGGATGCGCGAGTAATTCAATGCGTCGAGAAATCGTATAAATCTTGCACTTTAATTCCCAGGCAGCCGCCGCAGCGCAGATCAAAAGTAACCAAAAGTCAAACAAACTGAAATCGATCATGATTGAAATCGAGCAGAGCTCACACACACACACACACATACATGCACACATGCACACACACTCAATGCGGAGTGTTTTGTGAAACATCAACATTTTGACAGGCACACAAATCCTCTTGAAATGAGATTTATAAAACACTGAGCAGACGCAGCATAAAAATGAGAAAAAATACCAGACCAGATATAGGCAGACAGATAGAGCGAGAGAGAGAGAGAGAGAGAGTGAGTGAGTGAAAAAAACTACTTATAAAAAATACAAATAAAAAGCGAAAAGAGCAAAGTCATTGTCAGCGTTGCGCTTGGCTGCGAAATCAGAAAAGCAAACAAAACAAAAGGCTGCCACAGAATGTGGCCGAGTCGCGCCGAGAGCCGAGCCAAGACGAGGCCGTATCGGAGCGCGCCGGGTCGCGGCTTTAATGTATAACATGTAGCCCAGTTGCCGGCGTGTTGCGGCGGCCACAATGCGGCCCATTGCTCTTGTTGTTGCTGTTGCTGTTGTTGTTGTTGTTGTTGCTGTTGTCGTCGCGTCGTATTTATTTTCATTTTGAAGACATTGTAGTGTCATTTCAGCAACGACTTGTCCAGCCGACCGCAGCATGAAAGCCAAATAAAAAGCCAACATGCGAGTTGTCTCTATCTCTCTCCCTCTCTCTCTCTCTCTCTCTCTCTTCGTGGGCTCGCTGCAGCCCAAACTAAAGCAATCTCATTGAATCCGTGTAACAATCCAGCAGTGCAGCAGCTTTTAATTAAGCCAAAGAGCAACTGGTTGCCCCAGCTACGATGCCAACTGCCGACTCCATTTCGTCTTGGACTTGGCAATACAAAAACAAAAACAAAAAAAAAACAAAAACGACGCAAACGAAGAAGAAGCAGCAGAAGAAAATAATTTATCTGCGCGTAAGCCGCGCGTATGTATCTGTATCTGCGGCCGTATCTGTATCTTAAGCCGTATCTGTAACTGCAATATGTATCTGCGCGCCTTGTCTTGCTTGATTTTCTGTTGTATCTCCACTTTTTTTCTCGATTCTTTATTTTATTTTATTTTATTTTGGTTTTGTTTTGTTTGTTTAAGTCTCTCACGAAGCGCTGCCCCGCTGAGCGTCAACACCCCAGCCACAGGCCGAGCTGCAGCCGCTGCCACAGTCGCCGTCGCAGTCACGGCTATGGGAGCCACTCAGTGCTTGAGCTGCTCCCCTGCCAGCTGGCCCCTCTCCCTATACCTCTCCCTGGCCCCGCACAGCATCACGTTCATGCGTGGCCAGAGATTTTTTTCTGCTGGCTGGCTGCGTTTTGTTCGTTTTTATGGCAATAATTGCAACTTGATGACTTAATTGCGGATGCAACTTGTTTTCCAACCTCCTCGATGCGAATGGCAAACGGCAGGCGGCAAACAGGAGGCGGAAGGCAGCAGGCAGCAGGCAGCAGGCAGAGCATGGCCTGGAAATTGAATTTTTCCACCTGGCGTGGTACGGGCGCGCTTTTAAGCAGGATATGCTTTCATTAATATAGATGGGCTAGTGCAGCGGCATGCGGGGCGCTTTGTTATGTTTCCCTCATTGCATAAGCAAATAAAATTTCATTAATATATGACTGCCAGAGGCGGCCAAACGATAGAACCAAACTGCCTAGCGGCCTAGCGGCCTAGCGGCCTAGCCGCCTAGCAGATCCAGCAGAAAAATCTCTCAGTAACGATTCCTCCTATATGGACAGACCAACTCCATTAGTTCGAGTTCGAGTTTTAAAGTTTATTTCGTTTTTTTTTTTCTGGCTATTTTTATAATCGTAGCAACGTGACATTTATGCGAGTGTTCATGTAAATGATTATTACGTGCCGACTAGAGCCGGTCCCTGCCTCTACCCAATCGCCGCGACTCGCCCAACACTCGAGAGTTGTTTGCCAAGTAGATTTCATGATTTATTGCCAGCTGTGTTGTGTAGCGCAGTGCTGTCTCTCAGTCTCCCAGTCTCCCAGTCTGTCTGTCTCTCTGTCTCTCCGTCTCTTTGACTGTCTGACTGCGCCAAAGTAATTTTATGTTTAATTAAAAAGTATTCTGCATCATTTGCCTGAGCTGCTTTGATGGACATTTCTGCTATTCACGCCGACTCTCGTTGTTGTTGTTACTGTTGTTGTTGGTTTTGCTTATAGATTTAATAATAGTTAACATGATTTCTGAAGTTGCGGGGTGCCCATGTCTTGTGCCGTGCACGACTTTGATGTTCGCTTTTGGTAATAACTAAATATGTTATGCGTGGGCAACATATTCAAATCAGTTTGACATGAGTTGCAGCTAACTGCGAGCTTCAATTTGCCTCTTGTGGCATGGTGGCATGGAAAGCGGCAAGCGAAAGAGGAGAGGAGAAATCAAAGTGGGCAGCGATAGACATGCGATACGGCATGAGAGCTCTAAAGATCCTCTAAGTACTTGACAGGCGCCAAGAGGATCGAGAGATCACAATTATCATAAGCCCCTCGATATGAGCAGGAAACGGCGATTATGTTTGAGTGATCTACGTCAGTAGTTGAATTGAGTTGGAGCATTTGCATAAGAATCTGTTTATAGCTTTTTGATAAGATATTAAAGTATGTAAGAATAACCTATCTAAGAGTTAAAACCATTTGAGTTCCTAAAATTGTCCCATAAATTCCATGTAGAATATTAACTTAATTTATTTTCCTTTTATAATCACAGAGGAGTTCTTTGCTTATTGAGCTGCCCTCTAGAGTCAATAATATTTAATTTTTACTGAAAACGAACAACTTGAAGAAAAACAATTTAATTAACATTTTCTTTATTCGTATCTTTTTCCGTCTCTTTCCAGGTAAGTTTGAAGCAAAGCAAAGAGCCGAAGAATTTCATATCCGCAATAAAATCGAAACGTTTTGTCTGACGTGGTTTAAATGTAAAAGTAAGTGGCTCACATACCAACTGCAGAACAGAACTTCACATTGGATAGCAGCAGCAGAAGCAGCAGCAGCAACAACAACAACAACAACAAATATATATATAAAGGCAACCAAAATTGATAAGGCCCGCCCCGCTTCGTATGCAGTTTAAAAACTCATTTAGTGTCCAATCAAGCGACCATAAAATAAAGTCAATAAATCAAGCATAAAAGTAACAAATGCACAGCCAACACTCAGATAACACACACACACACACACACGCACACACACACACATGCAGCGCTGCATTTCAATAAAATTCGATACGTTTTGGGGCATGAGCTCTTGCGTCCCGAGCACCTTATCAAGGTGTGATGATCACTTGCGTGCCAGCGGCGCCTGACTTGCATTTCAGTGAGGCCTCAGCTCGCCCCACCCCGACCCCGACCCAATCCGACCCGTCCCCTACCGTCCTGATCCACCTCCAACTCCTGCTCCACACGCTGTGCTCTGGAGAATCAATAAAAATAAATCGAAATGTCACAGCGCTGCATGTTTTTAATAAGTGTGGGGTCCCGCAGCTCCAGCTCGGACTGTGACTCCGACTCCGACTCCGACTCTGATGCGGAACTGTAAATGACATTGCAGACAGTTCATTGGAACTGAGCTAGCTCCGCACCGAAATTAACATACTCGCTTCTAGTATATTGATTTCAGTGCAGACGTTATTAGACGCTAAAACATATTGAATTACATAATGTTGGCTCAAAGAAGGCAAAAAACGAAGGAAAAAATGAAACAAAAACAAAAACATGAAACGCTCAACAATCAATTGAATGTGCGCATAAATTCCAAAATGAGAAATGTGACACAGCCGCGGCCGTTGCCTCAGTGCGCGCCCAGCCAGCGGGTGGGCAGAGACGACTGCAGACAAGAGTTGTTGCCAGGTTTTCTTCTCTTTTTTTGTAATGCCATGCGAAAGGGTATTGACAGCTAGTCGAGAGATGTGCAACAATTGGAAACGTTTAATGTGGAAGATATCAAATATTTATATAAGATTGAAAGGCATTAAATGTCAAATACATGGAGATATGTTCCCCCACTTTAGAGATATGTTTCTACACTTCTGATTTCTTTAAAAGGATATATGTACATTATAGTAATAGCTGATATAGATTAGTTCCATCTATATATCTATCTAATAAAATCACTTAGAAGTTAAGAGTTGGCTTCAGCCTAAGTTGAATCTGAAACTCTACCAACATTTATTTCACAGTTCTCCAAAGATAAAATTGATGAAATGATAAAATGAATTTTTCTTTGAAAAGTATTTTTTTTTTTTTTTTTCTGAAAGCTAATTTTTTTCAAGCTAATTTCTTTCGAAGAGTTTTTCCTAAAGCATAAGTTATGATATGATATGATTTCTCTATGATACCTTCCTCTGAATGTATATTCTAATCTTACTCTTCCTAGAGATAGGGATATATTTATATTCCAATTTAACCCTACCTAGAGATAGGTATACATAGATATATGATATGATCTATTTATAATACAACTACAACTTCATATGACATATGATTGAAAAGTTTCATGCACATCGTTTTTCCATCAAGATTTCCCTATTAAAATGAACAGTTTCAAGATGACTTTCTCTTTTCCTTTGTAGCTCACTCTCTATCTAGCACATGTGAGCCTATAGATTCTATTCGTCAATCTATAGCTTCACATGATATATTTCTTCTTCACATTTTTAGAGACAACTCTCTATAAATCTATTCACCATTCCTATAGCTCCAAGAGCATTTGGTCTTCGGTTTAGTGCTGCTCTCCCTCTTTCCACTAAGTTGACTGCCTGCAGCCTATCCACAAATTGCTCGTGTTCGGCTTTAAATCGTTTTACGTAGTTTTGGGACAAGTCCACGTAAATGTTCGCCAAATGTGGCGCTGTTTTTAAATCACGCACGCTGCACGCAAGCCACAGCGATCGATTGGGCCCAGTCGGTCGGACAGTCGCTTTAGCCCAGGTATGTTAATCTTGGCTGCCTCTCTGACTGTGACTGCAACTGCGACTGCCGCTGCGACTGCAGCTGCGACTGTGACTACGACTGCAACTGCTGCTGCTGCTGCTGCTGTTAAATTTATGCGCTGTTCAAACGGCGCGTAATAAATTTGTTTGCTCTTCAACTGTGCGCGCGCATGTTCATTGAATTTGTAGCTGCAGCCAGCTTGGGTCCACGGCGAATCCGGCTCAAGCCGCCAATCCGCCAATCCGCCGAGATGCCCCTTTAACTAAATCCCATTTCGAGGGCCGCCAGCTTCCACTTCATTTTGTAGCTTTTAACAGCATTTCAGCATTCTTC
Organism: Drosophila arizonae; assembly: GCF_054131065.1. Taxonomy (NCBI): domain Eukaryota; kingdom Metazoa; phylum Arthropoda; class Insecta; order Diptera; family Drosophilidae; genus Drosophila; species Drosophila arizonae. Next base: position 9,934,328 of record NC_142922.1, read on the forward strand.
TGTATTTGTTTATCTAAACGTTTTGTATGCAACTGTGTGTGTATATATATATGTGTGTGTGTGTGGCTTCTGCTTCTTCGTGTCCAAGCCTTTGGCTTATCTCGCACTCTCTGGACAATTCGTGCTGCTGTTCCTGGCCGCCTGGCGGCCTAATTGATGCGCAGTGTTCTCCACGCGGTCGCTGCGCATGCGCAACATTCACACTTTGGATTTCGCTGGAGAGGGGAATGGGTAGGGGCAGTTGGGCTGCGTGTTGCAAGTCGCCAGTTGCCACAGTTGCCAGATCTCAGTGCGCCATCTCCAGTTGATTGCACATTTTATTTGCGCATTTATTTGCATATTTTCTCACACGGCTGCTGTGGCTGTGGCTGCTGCTGCTGCTGCTGCTGCTGCTGTTGCTGGCTTCCCCATGCCACGCCCCCTTTGCCACACAGCACTCGTAACTTGTTTGTTGTCCCTTATATATTTTTTTTCTTTCTGCTCTCGCGCTTTTTATTTATTTGCTTAAGCGCAATGCAATTCAATTGTCTGATCTTGAATTTCGTTTGCTGAGTTTTTTTTTTCTTCTTTCTGTTTTTTTGGCTGTCGGTTTGTTTATTGGCTTTGGTTTCTGGGTTTCTTATTTGCTTCTCATGTTTGCCGCCGCCTCTTAATAGTTCATTTAGTTTGCATTTTTATGAAGTCTTTGTGTGGGTTGTGTAATAAATTTAACTGCAGCTTATTTATGTGCCATCCTTAAGACATTTATCACTCAATTTGAAGGCGTAATTGGGCGCAAAGCGACAGGCGAACGTCTCAGACAACAAGCAGGAGTCGAGTGCTGCTGCAGCTGCTGCTCCTGCTGCATCAGCACAGAAGCTGCCGGCCTGTTGCATATTTTGCATATCGTTATGCAGTTGTTGCTGTTGTTGATGATACTCCTCCTGCTGCTCCTTCTCCTCCTCCTGCTGCTGCTGCCACAGTTGTCCATTGCCTGTGACTTTTGTTTGATTGGCAACTGCCCGACTGATGGACGCCAATGGTTGTCGCACGGCTCACAATGTGCGATGTTGTCAGCCGCATTGACCAAAATTGGAAGTCCACGAAAATGAGTGAGCGAGAGAGAGAGGGAGAGGCAAGGAGAGAGTGAGTCGGCGACATTCACCGATCGACAATCGAGTGTGTGGGACACTTTTCAGCTGATAATCTAAACGGCTTTCATTGTCTCTCCGATTGTCTTGTCATTATTATATTTCACTGCCTATCACTATGCAAATCAATTTGAAGACTTGTCAGGCTTGAATGGCAATTGCCATAAGCTCTAGCAGGAGGATGTCCAGTGAAGTCCAAAAGAGGAAGCATACGTAACAAATATGAAGATCATGTCCTTGGATGAGAATTTGAGTCGTTAAAGAAAAACAGAAATGCTGAGAGAGAATAAAATATGAATGAATTTTTGTTGCTGCTGATTAAGTGCTATAGAGTCATGATAAGATTATATTATATACTTACTATTTATTTATCAATACCATTTCACTAAATTCAGTTTAATCAGCTTATGCTACTAAAAGTTCTCAAAAAATAAATTGTAATATTCATAATTGAATGAACATTGAAATGATTTTAGTTAAGTGAGAATTTGCTTCGAAAGAACTAAAGTTCCACAATTTCATATTAGACGTTATTAGAGTTGCATCGAAATATTACAAAGGGGATTCAATTATCTTTATGCGGCAGCTTAATTTGCAGCCTCAGCAAACATTTTGCAAAGGAATTGTGTTTGGGCATGAAAAGCCAGACAGAAATTAAAATCCATTCAGTGTGAGAGGGGCAGAGAGTGGGAGGAGATAAGGAGAGACAGAGTCGAAAATCAAACTACAATATGTGTATGTATTTGTATACAAACTCCAGTTACCTGTCCGTACGTACTACACCTGTTTCCAATCACAATATCCAATGCGAACACAATTAAAGGGTGTGGGTGTGGGGGGAGGTGTTAGTGCTGTGGAATCTCAAATGTTGTTAGCAATCACACTATTAAACAATAAATATGCAATTTGTTGAACAACAGAGGAGGAGGTGCCAGCAATCAGCAGCTGTGTGTGTGTGTGTGTGTGTGTGTGAGCAACGGACTATGCAAAAGTGCCACAAAGCGTGCTCAATACTCGTGCAACACATTTTGTAATTTCATTTCATTATGCGAGCAAAAGTCGAGCTGTAGCTGTTGATGGATGGACAGCTGAACAACTGGACAGCTGGACAGCTGGCTGACTGAGTGCTGAATGCCAGGATGCCAGGATGCTCTGTTGCACTGGAGCATTGGTGGGCCACTTGGCAACTGGACGATCAGCACGTCGCTGTTATCCCTATTTTGTAGTTGACTATGTGTGTGTGTGTGTCTCTGTGTCGATTTGGGCAACAGTTTTTTGGCTGAAAAAATTCGCGCGTGCTAAATTGCAGAGCTCCATCTGCATCAACTCACATGCCTTTCGCCGGCTCCAACTGTTTCAGTTGCTCTGGCTTCCCGTGCGGGGTTCGAGGCATTTGTTGCTGTCTGATTGCCCGCAAAAGGCAGCGCAAAGCAATGAAAAAAAAAAGCGAACAAAATAGAGAAAAAACAGGAAGAGAATCGAATTTCCCGTGTGGACTGATTCGATTTGCCGTTGCAATTTCACGCTGTGTTATTGCAAAGTGGCTGCAACTGCCCCAGCGTCAGGCTACAGCAGCAGCAACAGCAGCAGCAGCAGGAGCAGCAATAGCAGGAGCAACAGCAGCAATAGCAGTGCCGGCCAAAAGCCACAGCACCAACTTCCAAAATACCAATTTCAAACGGCGCACAACAATGCCAGCAGCAGCAGACGCGTTTCCAAAAAAAAAAAAACTACACACACACACTCATAGAAGCAAGAGATAGAGAGAGGTAGAGAGAGAGAGAGAGAGAGAGAGAGAGAGAACAGTAAAACAGGCAGCCAAAAATCTCATTTAGTGACGAATTAAGCGCCAAAACAGACAGGCGATTCAGTATGTCAGGGCCACCCTAGTCCACCCTAGAGCATCGCAGCATCAATCGAACCGCACCGCATCGGACCCGGACCCGGGCCCACTTCACGTTCAGCCGCGCGGCGCATTGTCAAGTGCAGGCTGCGGTGGTCTGCTGCCAGGCAACAGCAGAGACGGCCAGCCGGACGAGCATGTTGACCGGGTCTTAGATGACTCCGCTCCGGCCGCTATCTATGGCCGGGCATCGATTGGTTTTCGTGCCATTGTTAGATAGCCCTTTTAGCTGTTTTCCGACGGCCTTTAACGCCATTTTGTGCGCGCTCATTCACGCCATGTAGCCGGGCATGTTGCCATTGTTTCTGCCATCCATCCAATCTATGTGTGCCGCCTCCTCCGACTCCATTCGACTCCTGTCGGCCAGAGAGTGGAGTGCGCTGCATTTTGACAGATTGTCTGCAAGGCCAAGTGCAATATTAGAACATGATTTATTTATGCAATTTTTAATACAAAAACACTCGCTGCCGCCTCCTGCTGCCTCCTGCCTCCTGCCTCCTGTCTCCTGCCCCTGCCCCTGCTCCAAATTGCATTTGTCTATCATTTTGGCCAACAATTTGCTCTATCTGTTATAGTTGTTGCTGTTATTGTTGTTGCTGCTGTTGCTGTTGTTGTTTGTCTGTCAGCCAGTTCGTTTGGTTGTTGTGCGGGTGGTAGCCAGCAGGCGGGGGCGTGGCTTGGGCCCCGCTTATGCCCGTTTAGCTGGACGTGTCGGCACGTCAATTTTGTTTGTCTGCCTGTCAGCTGCCTGCCACTGCCGCTGCCGCTACTCCTGCTCCTGCCCCTGCTGCTGCTCCTGCAGCTGCTGTCCTTGCCTCTGGCTATGAGCTTGCAATTGGCGCTCAGCTTTGAAATTATGATAGCTAGCGAATGGATCGGGTTGTGGCTAATAAGAGTGCGCTTGTAAGTGTTCATTGGCTGCCAATTAGTGGACAGCAATAGCTGGATGCCATTAGTTACACGCACAGACACGATTGCAGCTGCCTTTGTGTGTGTGTGTGTGCCTAATTCAGCTTAGGTAATTGTGAAAGGCTCCAACTGAAAGTGCACTTAAGTGTTTAGGCTTCAATATTTGCAACTGTAAGTGATGGAATTTCTATAATTGTCATATTTATAGACAAAGAACAAAGCTGATTGGAATTTTCTTTATCTGATATGATAAAACTGTTAGGTGTGGGCTGCTAGGTGCGAACAATTACAAATATTTTGCATAATAAATGAGCATTTCACCTTGGCTCTAGCTGCCCTTCAGCTATATTCTATTCCGCAGCGCCACGCCTAATGCTATGCCGCCTACTCTTGGCCCTAAAGCAATCAGCCGCAATCAACACCACAGCTGAAAGCAATAAAATGCATAATCAGCATTTTCTTACATTCTTTTTTTTTTCTATAATTTTTATCATTTAAAGGAGGAGGCGGAGTAGGAATAGGGGCGATATGCAAAGAAGTAATTCAAAAATGCGAAACGCGAAAAGGAACGCAGCGGAAATAAATGAGGCACATTATAAATGCAAAAGTACATGCTAACTACAACAATTATCCTTAATGTTGCCAGCAACTATGGACGCCATTAGTGGCGTTCGCTGCCATTGTGAATGGGATGCCAGGCAGCCAGGCAACCAGGCAGCGGGCAGCCAGGCAGCTAGCAGCGGGCAGTCCAGCAGCCAAGTTCCAGCACTCGAGTCTTGCGCTGATCACTTGCAAAGAAATTCAAATTAAAATGCTTCCAATGCTATGCAAAATAGTTTCAATTTGATGGCAGAGCGCGGAATGCTCATTACTTTGCCCATGGACAGAGGGAAAGAGGGAGGAGGAAAGCGAGAGGTGACTCTCGCTCCATCTCTCATTCTCTCTAACTGTGACGAAATGACAGACAACGGTAAAAAGACATTATATCCTGTGCAAAACGCTTTGGTCATTCCACAACAAGAAAATCGCACTTAATTATCAGCCTATGTGTGTGTGTGTGTGTGCGTGTGTGATTGTCGCTTATTGATTTACGGTAATAAAGCGGGCCTTGTTATTGTTTTGCTGCTGCCGCCTCACAGGGCACCATTAAAAGGACAAACGCATGTTAACAACGCATTGCACGCGATCGACCAACCCTTCGCATTCCTCATCTGTAATCAGAGCCAGCTGTGCGGCACACAACATACACACATTCCAGTGTCTCTGTGTGTGTGTGTTTGTGTGTGCTGGTGGCCAGTGCACTCCTTGGCTGGCCTCAGTCATTTTTCAATTATGTTATTAAAACAAGGCGCAGGAGCTGCCACCAACAAACAAGCAAAGCAACTGCAACAAGGGGTAAAAAACAAACAATGCGAAAAATGAGACGAAGATTAGATACTCTTTGATTTTGAAGTAGGTATGAAGTGAGGTGCATAATCTAGAAAGATAGTTGCTCAGAGAATGAAATTTAATTGAGTTGTTTCTTAGAGAATATTCAAAGTTTTTATGGCAGAAATTGATCGATTTATCGCTAAGGTCGATTGATCGATTTTAAAAGATATGAAAAAGATATTAAAATATATATGAAAAAATATATTTTAAAAGATATGAGCTAATACAATTTAAGAGCAAATAATAAGTTATTATAAAAGATTAATTGTAGAGCAAATACAAATTAAATTCTGATGAAACAATTTCAAGTAAAAGTATATTAGATTAATATATTATTAATACGCTATATTTACTGTAATATGATATTATTATATTAATAGGTTATTATTACTATTATATTATATTATATTAAGATGCTATATTTCATTAGCGTATTTGTTTATATTTGGTTATATAGTTTGTATAATATATCTGTGAGTCGAGCTTCCATTTGGACTTGAGTTGAGTTTGTCAAAGATCTAAAAACCTCAGATGAATTCATGGCATTATTTATGGATATCTTATAGTCATATAGTAGTTGATATCATATCAAAGCTCTGCTGCTGTTCTGTTATTCTCAAAAGGCAACACAGAGTTTCGACTTTTGGCTGCTATAGAAACGAGAAGCTAAAGCAAATAGACTGACAATTCAGTTACTGGTCCTTAGGGAATCAACAGTCGATATATGTACATATGTATATTTCTAGTTCCACAGCACGACAATTTGACAACACCCTGTTTTCTCTCAGTGTGTTTGAAAATAACGGTCTGCGTCAACATATCCGCAACACGTTTGCGTGCTGAACTTTTAAACATTCCCATTTTCGAAAACTACTCGAGCTCACAAACGCTGGCAAACATGAAAATTCAATTATGAATACTTAGAAGGTTGACGCCCTTTTACACCTCACACACAGGCAGCTGATGGGTGGTGCACTCGCACCACTGGCACCACTTGCACCGCTGGCTGCAGGGACTGGCGCCACAGCTTGTTGGCCAAATGAAATCAACGAGTGTAAGCCAAGTCTGTGGCTTAAGGCAATTTGCATGCGCAAATATTGCAAATCTATTCGTATTTCGAGTATGACTATCATTTGCACTCACACACACACACACATAGATACAGACACAAATACAGACGTCTAATTATGTCGAGCGAAGTTGCAAACAAATTTCTACCCGTCATGCGGCTGGCAGCAAATAAAAATAAATATTTACATTCCATTTGGCAAACGCGCGCTGCTTGCCAAAGGAAAATTGTGCGTAAAAAGCGTTGCCATATTTGTTAACCTCAAGCAACAGAGCCAGAGCCACAGTCAGAGCCAGAGCCAGAACCAGAAACCGAATCAGAATCCAAATCGGTAGCTGTAGCAGCGCCCCACTTGCCAGACAAAATCGATTACCAACTGATTGACTGTATGTACCCGATGATCGGTTGGGCGTGCCCGCGGAGGAGCAGCTTGCGTGTAGGTAGCAGCAGGGGAAGGAGGAGCAGCAGCAGGAGGAGCAGGAGCAGCAGCAGCCGGCGCTCTTTCAGTTAAAATGGTAATTGACTTTTTCGCGGAACCGCAATGTGTTGGTAAACTTGTTGCCATCTCTATATAGATATAGACGCATGCACAAGCAAACAAATACACGCACACACACACACACACACACACACACATGTAACTATCTTTTGCTGCTGTGAGCACTCCGGATAGCGGATAGCATCTAGCTGTGCAATAATGCGCTGCATCAGCAGCCAAAGCAACTTAAATGCAATTTTACAAAATGCTTGCATAAGCCAAGGCGCAGCGCAGCTCTGCTCCCCCCAATCCCTACCAGCAATACCCCCTCCCCCACCACCCCTCCCTTTGCCACAAACAATGTCATATTGGAGTTTATCAACTGGCAGCGCTATGAAAATTTAGTGCTACAGCAAGGACAACTGCAATGGTGAAAGGAGGGGGGAGTTGGAGTGGGGCGGGGCGAACGCAGCGACGACCGGCTGCAATTTTCAATTTCGCGCACACTTTGCACAGATAATAGAAATTTCTTTCTGTCGCCGTTTGCCGCATCTGCTGCACAACGTTTATTGACACAAATCGCAAACGCATTTGACATAAGTGCCGCCCCCCGCTTGCCCCCGACACGCCCACAGCTGGCGGCTTTGCTCGAATATTTAGGTTATGAGTAGCTTAATGGCAGCGCCTTTGTGCTCAAGTCCAACTGTCAATGCGTCGCTCCCTCTCTATCCCCCTCTCTCTCCCTCTCTCTTTCTCTCTCTATCTCTCTCTCTCTCTCTAACTGACTCTGTCTCTGTCTATGTACATTGCTTGTTTAATTCAGGGCTTTTGAGAAAGTTTTCAGCGAATGCTTGGTAAGCTGCTTAACTGCGGAAAGCCATTGGAGAATGTTGCATGACTTAAATCTCGACCAGAGTTCTGCGAAAATGCGCGAATTCGCTTTAATTGTTTTATGGCAAATACCAATAAATGCTTGAATTATAATTTTGCAGAGACTGTAAAGGGCAATATTATATAATTGTAAAGAAAGTGAATGAATCAGCAGAAGAATGAATCAGATTTTGACTTGAATCAGCATTCACATCTTGGTGTGTGTGTGAGAGAGAGAGAGAGAGAGAGAACTCTCAGGCTATCAACTGTAGGGTGTCCAGAGATTTATCTGGCTTTACTTATAGTACCGTTCGTCGTCTGGCTAATCAATATATTGTAGTTTGGCCCCCGTCAACTGTGCCACATTTCGCTGATTAGCTTAGCTCAGCTGCCGCTGCAATCGGTCTTCCCGGTTCGGCATAAACAGCTCCTCCCCTCCCCCCCCCTCCACACACATACACACACAGCTGCCGGCTGGCGCTGGAGCTTCTTCACAATGAAATATATTTTTAATCAAGCCAAATCGAATTCAAGGCAATACACCGGTGGCTCATTATTTAGGCAAATGTGCAGCCATTAACTACAGGGCGGGCACGGCTGGGGATCGAACAGAGCTGAAATGCTGACCCGCGAATTGACAAATGTGGCCACTTAATGTGCTGCGGGGCAAATGTTAAACAATTTTCTCTTATATTTCGGTGTGAGTATGCGTGCGTATGCGTGTGTGTCTGTGTGTGTGTGTGTGCCAAAAATACAAACTAATTAATATAGGCAGAACGGCGAGGGAGTTGGCTGGCACAATGCCGCATTGCCACAATGCCACAATGAGACGCTGCCACGTTGAATTTTATTTGATTTTGTAAAAATTTAATTTCAACAAGGAATTCTTGTCAGCGTTTTACATGAAGACGAAGAAGCAGCAGCAGCAGCAGCAGCAGCAGGAGAAGAAGAGGAAGAGCAACACTAGGCGGCAATTTTTCAATGTTGTGTCGGAGGTCTGACTGAAAAATGAATGAGCCAAGAGCTCAGCGAGTGCGAGTCGAATAAGTGACTGACTGAGTGACTGAGTGACTAAATGACTGACGGACTGACTCGTCTTGGCTGACTTCCTACAGTTTGTTAAGGGAATTTTGCATTTTGTTTGAATTATTGCCTTCATTAAGATTGCGTTGTTGATTTTTTGCTGTTGTCGTTGGCTCTCCTGTTGCTGTTGTTGTTGTTGTTGTTGTTGTTGCTGTTGTCACAGGCTGGCAGTCGCAACGTGAGCGACAGCGTGATACCCAGCTCCAATGTTCCCACACCCAAAGAGAGCTCGTCACGGCTTTTGTTGTTGCTGTTGTTGTTGTGCACACCTAGGCGCCCGGCTGTTACATATCTTGAGCCACTCTGACTGCACTTGACAATAAATTTTATTGTAGCTCTACGCACAGCACACACACACTGACACACACACACAAACAACCTCGACGACGTCAGTCTCTTTGGTGTATTTTTAGCTTAATTGTGAATGGGAGAGCTGGGCGTGTCGTTGCCTTCTATGTGCTGACATGTGACTGTGAGTGTGACTGGGACAGGGACTGGGACAGGGACTGGGACTGGGCCACCCCAGACTCAGCGGCCCACGGTTAATTGTGCGAAATTCATTCATATGGAAAATTTGCCAGACTGTAACCACTGAAAACATAATTAAGCGATTGGCCTCTGCATATAAATAAGCACGACAGTGTTGGCAAACGTCTGACAGGTGCCACAGCGTGCCATCTCTCCTCACAATCGTCTTGCTCACTTCTTTCTTCAAATTGTCAACTCTTTAGTGTTTGCTCCTCAGTATTTGTATTCTTTATGTCTCAGGGATCAATTTAATAATCTAATTTCCATTTTGCGCTCTTAACATTTTACTGTACCTTCTCATTTCTTCACTCTGCACCTTCTCTACTGACGGTTCTCCATATTTCACTCTCTACTTTTTGCTTTTCAATATTCGCTCTGCACTATCCACTCTTTACTTAAAACTCTCTACTTTTATCTCTCCGTTCTTCATTATTTATTCAACTCTACTGATCACTTTCCATTCTCTACTCTACACTCTACTTTCCTACTGTTAAATTCCAGTTTGTTGTCTTCACTGTGAATGCGGAAAATTTTCACGTCATGCATTCATTCTCCACTCTACACTCTTCACTCTCCACTCTTCGCTATTCACTCTCCGCTGCACCTCATCCACTATGTACTCTCTACTCTCCACTCTCAACCCACTAGTCTCCGCTCTACACACTTCACTCTCCACTGATCAATCTTCACTGTTCACTCTACACTATCCACCCTCCACTCTCCATTCTTCACTCTCCACTCTTAACGTTTCACTCCTCTCTACGCAGCACTCTCCACTCGCTCACTCTACTCTCTACTCTCCACTCGCTTTTATTTTTACTAAACTCTCCACTTGCTGCTCGCTATTTGCTTTTCATAATTAAAATTCCTGCTATTTTTTACGCTCGTCTTGGCAATTTCACTTTTGCTGGTCCTAGCTCAACTCACATTCGGTCAATAGACCGCGGGGCATGGCTATGCAAACTTTCCAAATTTAACGCTCTGCACAATGCTGCGCAATTCTGTTGTTTTGTTTCGCTTTTTTTCCACGCTCTCTCTCTCTCTCTCTCTCTCTCTCTCTCTCTCTCTCTCTCTGTTTCTCTGTCTCTCTGCTCACCGCAGTAACAACAAGCAGCAGAATAATTACAACTAGCGAATCCTCGGGCAGAAGCTAGCCAGCTGAGTTGGATTGGACTGGCATGGCGTGGCGTGGCCAGGGCCTGAGCTTAAGCAAACAGGAAACGCATAATGAACACGCTGCACAGGCGGTCTGGCAACGCCGTCAGCGGCACACTGACTCACTCCGGCTCTTGACAATGGTTACGGCAAATGCGCTGACTCCGATTGCAACTCGCCGGCTTCGTCGACTTCCACTGGCTTTCATTCATTTTTGAGCGGTTTCGTGGTTAACAAGCGCTTCCTTATCCTTATTATTTTAATGCCTGCGGCTGCATTTCATCTTACTTACTTTTTACCCTCCAACCGTAACAATTTTTATACCATGGCATTTTCCCAGGCATTTTCCCCGGCTCGGTTGCTTAAATATTTTAACTACCGCACGTATTCGCTAGCTAGTTGCGATGTCTGTCTGTCTCACTGTCTGGCTGTCCGGCTGGCTGGCTGCCTGGCTGGCTGTCTGGCTGTCTCTGCTTGAGTCTGTCTGTCTCCACTGTTTGGGCTTTGTGCGCATAATTGGGGTTAACTACGGCCAGGTGTGGCAGCCCCAACCGCCAGGCCATACCCAGTTCCGGCGTCCAGGAAGCGGAGGAAGCGCCTGGCACGCCGCCGACCATTGTGTCGAAGTGTGCTAAAAAGGAAAAGTAAAATTTTTGCCGCACTTATAAATTGTCGGACTGCAGTTATTACATTTTTCCATTTTCCATTTTTATTTTCTCTGCTTCTTAGCAGCTCGCTCGATGCAATTAAGATGAATTGAAAGTGAAATTTTGGAGTGAAAAGACATAGCATTTGATTATTTACTTTGGCTTAACTAAAACATTTTCCTCACTCAACCAGAAATGGGAAACAAAAATTTGTTAATTTAAAAGTCAGCAAAAGTTGACACGCAAAATTGTAAAATTCAATTTGGGAAAAATTTTTTTTTATACCCTGAACCCATTGAAAATGGGAAATCAGGGTATAATGGTTTTGTTGAAATGTATGTAACAGGCAGAAGGAGGCGTGGCAGACCCCACAAAGTATATATATTCTTGATCAGGGCGACGAGCTGAGTCGATTTAGCCCTGTCCGTCTGTCTGTCTGTCCGTCTGTCCGTCTGTCCGTCTGTCCGTCTGTCCGTCTGTCCGTCTGTCCGTATGTTTGAACGCGTCGATTTCCGAAGATATAAGAGCTAGAGACTTGAATTTTTTTTTAAAATGACCGTATATACAGCGCGGACGTCGAGTTTGCTTTTAAAATTCGATAAATCATCCCGTTATGTTTTTATCGAGTAAAAACATTCAAGTTCAAATCAGGTGCCTCTATAGCTAATTGTGAATGATTTTTCTTTTTTCAAATTTCTCAAATATTCAATATAATATGTAGATCATATGCTGAAAGTTTCATTAAATTCCGTTCAGTCAAAAATTAATAAAAAATAATCAAATATTTGGCCAATTAACAAACGCACGTGCAGCAGCTACAACAAATACATCACATCAGCTGTTAGTTTCGTTTAGTTTTGGTAGATGGCGCTGCAGCAGTGAATCTATTTGAGTTTTGCCAGCGCCACCAGCAGGAGTGGGGTGGCCTAGTGTGTTAGGTGCATGACGCTCGATCAAGAAGTCGCGGTTCGAATCCCGATCGGTGCAACACTGATGTTTTTTTTTTTAAATTGTTTCAAAATATTTTTATATTTTCATAAATACGTTTTCTATTTAATTTATATTTTTAAATACACCGAAATTGAAATTTTAACTATACTTTATGTGAGTTTTTAATAGTTTGGTTATTCTAGCAGATTCTTAGAATCACATCAGCAGTTAGTTTCATTTAGTTTTGGTAGATGGCGCTGCAGCAGTGAATCTATTTGAGTTTTGCCAGCGCCACTAGCAGGAGTGAGGTGGCCTAGTGTGTTAGCAGCATGACGCTCGACCGAGGAGTCGCGGTTCGAATCCCGGTCGATGCAACTGATGTTAATTTTTTTTTAATTATTTCAAAATATTTTTATATTTTATTAAATGAGTTTGGTATTTTATTTATATTTTTAAATACATCGAAATTGAAATTTCAGCCATACTAAATGAGCATTTTTATTTGTTGGGTTCAGGGTAGTATCTAGTCGAGCACTCTCGACTAGAGTTTTCTTACTTGTTTTCTGTTTGTTTTATTTGTGTTGGCAACACTCACTGGTTGTGTGCGTGTGGGCGTGGCAGCGGTCGTGTTGACACACGGCGCACTCACACACACACACACACACACACGTGGCCATCTCTCGCTCATCTCACGGCGGGTCTCCGGCATTCCGTATGCCCGCTCCAGTTGGCACTCTCATCATCAATTCAGTTGATAATTATTTTTACGCGACGCAGCGAGTGCATTAAAAATGCAAATGGCAACACTTTGCCACTTTGATGGCAACGCGGCCGCCAGTGTTGTCACGTTGCTGTTTTATTAATTTATTAAATTAAAAAAACAAAGCGCAAAAGGCGCAACGACAGCGCATTCGCATTCGCATCTGTGATTGTAAATTTATGAGGAAACCAAAAAAAATAAATAAAAAGAGAGAGGAAAACAAGAAGAAAATAAATAAATAAATAAATAAATACAAAAAAAAAAAAGAAAGGAAAACAGCAAACAGAAAGCGGCGCAGGCAAAGCAGGAGCAGGGGAACGCAGAAAGGAGAAAGAGTTCTGCTTCAGCTGGGCGCACTGTCAATCGTGTCCCATGAATTATTAATTATTTGATTTTTCACACACACACACACACACACACAGCTAGAGTGAGCGGGAGAGAGAGAGAACGACACACGTTCGGCTGCCAACACTCGACTCGGCCAGTGTTGCATTGCGGCAAACGTTGTCAGCCGCTCGCTCTGACAGCCGCATGCAACACTGTCACTCAAATTTGACGTCGAGTGAGTGGCAAATAATAAGCAAGCGCCAGGCGGCACGGCTCATTGGTGCGCCGTGGCAAGCGAAGCTCTAATCAAATTATTAACCGAAATGCGCCGAGCGTGGCTAACGAGCCTGATTGCTAATAAAAGCAAAATTAGCTTAATCTAATTACCTGTCATGCATTATTGCTGCCGTTGCGTAACGAAATTCTAAAAACTTGCCTTCAAATAATTCAGCTGCGCGGATGTTGCCTTTTAGCAGGCTGCTGTAAAGAAACACACACACACATATATACTTGTGTCTGGGCGTAGGTAGAGCCGACTGGACCGTTGCAACCCTGCGGCCCACGCTATGCAGAGGGTGGTGGTGGTGCTGGCCCCTTGGCTGATGATTATTATTGTGCGTGCCCTGGGGACGATGCCCTGTCTGACTGCCTGGGCTACTGCCCTGCTCCTGCTCTGCCTCCTGCTCTGCCTCCTGCTCTGCCTCCTGCTCTGCCTCCTGCTCTGCCTCCTGCTCCTGCTCTGCCTGCCTGGCCTGCACATATTTTGCCATTTCGCTATGTGAATTATTCAGAGCTCAATCGATAAGGCCGATTGCTGCTAAACCAATGGCATCTTCTTTAGACCGGCTGCCCCTGGCTGGCGCAGTTGCTGACAGTTTATTTGGCAAATTGCTTGCATGTAATATGAAACTTTTTCCGCTCGCTCTTCCCCTCTCTCTCCCTTTCTCTTTATACTGGCTAATTTTTAGTTTGCCAATGACTCACAGGCAAAAAACCCGAATGGAAAAGAAGGCAAAAAAGTGTGTGCTAAATCGAAAATCTGAAACACGCGTCACGCATTGCCGGCCGCGTGGAACGAGGAGCCGAGGGATCAAATCCCAAAAATCATACCACACTAATATGCCATGACTATGACTCAGAGATTTCGTTACCTCTGAGCTGCTCTGAGCTGCTCCTGGCTGCTCCTTGCTGCTGGCTTATCTGCAGCGTTCAAATCGCGTTTTTGTTCGCCTGCAAGTCCTGCAGTCAGCCACCCTTTTGCTGCCAGCCTCCCCGTTTCCTGCCCGGCGCACTCTCGTGCTCTCTTTCTATGTGTCATCTGTCCGGGTTGAGCATAATTCAAAAATTTTAAATTCGAAAATCTCTTGGCACACAACATTTTTGTTGCATTATAAATCTAATTAGAATATGTGCGCACCGCAGCAGCAGCAGCAGCACTCTCCCTCTCACTCTCTCTCTAGATGTACCTAGCCAGCATGCCCAGCAATCCCTTCTCACTCCTGGCCCTCATTTCATATGCTCAGCGCATCTGGCCGCATCCGCAACTGAAAATTGCCAATGGCGGCGCCTGTGCGTCTAGGCAATAAATTTGATTTGTTTCAAATTACAGCCAAAAAGCAATGAACAATTTTTATTTTGGCTTTATTTTTGGTGATTCGTTTTTTTTTTTTTTTTCTGTTAGCCCGGGTCTCTCTCGTTTTGTTGGCTGCATTTTGTTAAGCCGCCAAATCGAATCTTACTTGCGGTTACTCTCTGCGGGCAATTTTCATAATTTACATAAGCAAATCAAATTGTAAATGGAATTTGGACTGTGGAAGGGGCGGGGCGGGGCGGAGGCAGAGGCGGGTGCGAAGCTCGTGCTGAAGCTGGCGCCCGCTCCTTTATGTCACCAGCAAAACCAGCTGAAAATGAAATGAAAATGCAAAAGAAAAAAGAGAGAGATATGAAAATGGAACTATGTTGAGTGTCTGACGTAGATTTGCTCGCATTTTTATCATCCTTGCCACAAATTGTGTCAGCTTCTTTCTTACTTTGTTGCTGCGTGCTTTGTGCGTCTTTTGTTGTCGATGCGTCAAAGAATTTGGCTCAAGTGACGCCTTTATATTTGCCAGCCCTGAGTGGGGGGAGTGGCATGGCTTGGGGCAGGGGGGAGTGTACATCGAGCAGATGCAGACATAAATATGTTGTGCTCCTGTCTGTATAATACGAACCAGTGGCATGTCAATGCTCAAAATTGCGGCGACAATTTGCCTCGCGATTTGAGCGCCCAATGAAACATATTTGAGTAATACGATGACGCGATGTGTGGCCATATTTCATATGTAATTTTGTGACACAACTGCAATGTGAGGGGGAGTAACCATCTGTATGTGTCTTGTTTCTAATGCTAGAGCATTTGAGCAATTGAAAAAATGTCTTATTTTATATATTTAATCACTTATATATTCCTACAAGTCTTTGTTACATAATACAGACATTTGTTATATTGTACCCATCGAACTGACTATCTTGAGATCTTAAGCAGTGTGAAGTTGTAGTATGTGGAAATATAAGCAATGTCATATTCAAATTCGAAATTCGAATGATATATTATATAAATTTTATATAATTTTATATATATACATTTTATGAATTATATTCAAATCTAAATAATATACCACAAGAATATAAAATATGTATACATGACATGACTTTGACATATAACCTCTAGAATATATAATACATGAGACAATATTACTTATAAAATTGTATATAACTCCATTTACATCCAAATGGAGATTTTGGTCTCTTCACCATTCGTATTTAAAGAGCCAAAAGGGTTTTATGCTTAACATGTATGTATATATATATATATCACATATTTTAGATGTGTTTTAGCCTTAAGTCTTCTTGGCATATCTTTATAAAAGAGGTAAAAAAATATATTTGACTTTAAATATTTATAAAAATAAGAATATTATATTTATAATGCCGAAAACCTCCTTAAAAGTGAATCTACATTAAATCGAATATTTACATATACCATAACCATACTTTTACATGAATATGTAAGTTTTATATGCATACATACATGTCTTATGCCATCACTATGTAAAAAGTATTAAGAATATGCCCTACACAACTTTACTTACCAACAAAATATTCGTGTTAATATTTGCTCTCGTTACTTGGCAACTGGGGATGGCTTCAATTGAGATGGCCAATCAGATAAGATAAGCTGAAGTGAATTTATTTTCAAATTCTCTTGCCATCCAACGGTGCTCGGTGGAAGCCCTAGTATTTATTTCCATTTGTTTTACAGCACTGTTATTTCTTGCTTTTTTTTTTTTTTTAAGTGCGCTGGAAGTGTCAACAAATGTCAAACGTATGACAATTAACT
This sequence comes from Drosophila arizonae, assembly GCF_054131065.1. Taxonomy (NCBI): domain Eukaryota; kingdom Metazoa; phylum Arthropoda; class Insecta; order Diptera; family Drosophilidae; genus Drosophila; species Drosophila arizonae. The sequence continues at coordinate 9,950,927 of NC_142922.1, forward strand.
TTCTACGGTTGTGTAAATCGCATAAAAATTTTGTGAAATTGTGAAAAATAGTTAAATAATAAACATCGTAAGACAAGGCTTAAACAAACGAAAGCGAACAATAAATGTGACGATGAATTTATTGAAAGAAAACACAACACACTCGGCTTGAGGAGCATTTGATTTCATTTTCGTTTTTCTTGTGATTTGTGAGACACGCACTAGCACAGACAATTCAAGAATACACACACACACTTACGCCGATTAACGTACAAGCAGCTAGGGAGAGAGAGACAGACAGACAGACAGTTACAGAGAGCCAGAAATAGAGTGAGTGAGCGAGCTAGAAAGAGTTGACAGGGCTACAGCTTTTGGGACTGCTGGAAAGGCGTGTCGATTGCTGTCAAATATTTGCTCATTTTGAGGCACATAGAGAACACACAAGTCTAGAGCAATTTGGTTAAGCACACGCCCGCGCATTAGATTCTATAGGATTTTTAGAAAATTCTGCATTTGCGTGAACATTGAACTATATGTCGTTTAATTTGTAATTGCGCCGCACTGGTAGCAATGTCAACTGCGCTGGCAGCGGCGGCAAGTGCAACCGGCACGTCCACAACAGCGCCGCCAGCAGCGACCACAACAGCCACGTCATCGACAACAACAACAGCAGCAACAGCAGCAACAGCAGCAACAGCAGCATCAGCAGCAACAACGGTAACGGTAACGGCAACGGCGGCGGCAGCTGCCACAGCAGCAGCAGCAGCGGCAGCTACTGCGGCGGCCGCAGCGGCAGCAGCCGCCACAGCAGCTGCAGCAAACACCAGACCCATGTTGCTGGAGCCCTTGCCGCAGTTTGTGGAGCAATCTACGACGAAAATAACCTATGCAGATTTTGAGGCCAGCACTAATAATGTAAGTCCATTGCCCACTGACGAAGCCTGCCCAACAATACCAACCATATACCAACAGCAGTATCATCAGCAGCCACCCCAGCAGGAGCAACACCATCATCATCAGCAGCAGCAGCAGCATCATCAGCAGCATCATCATCACCAGCAGCAGGCGTTGAGTGCGGAAACAGACTCGGAGGCTGGATCGGAGTTGCAATCGGATTACCTTGATCCAAATGAGTTTCCGCTGCCCGGCACCAGGCGAAAGAAAAAGGTGCACAAGACGCTAACACAAACGTATCCGCGTCCCCCTGGCGGCTACAAATACTCGATGGGCTTTCTCTATAGCATTGGCAGCCATATGGCTGGGGTAACACTCGATATACCCACGCCCACATCCATCACGCCGCGGACACTGCGCACCTCACCGCCGCCGCCGCCCACGCAGCTGCCCCTGCTGCCCGCCGTGCCGATGGTGCCACGATCGGGCACCAATTCGCCGAGTACGGGCTTTAGCGCCGCTGCGGCGGCGGCAGCGGCAGCAGCAGCAGCGGCCGCAGCCTCGCCGACTTCTGCCAATGCGAGCCTGTCGCCGCCCCAATTCATTTGCCCGGGCTACAGTGGCCCCCAGCGACGTTTGTGGCATGCCGAGAATGCCGTTTGGCAGTTCGATCGCAATTATCCGTACAATCAGGGCTACGCCTCGCAGTACGGCATACCGATGATGCCGCTGGGCTTCGAGCAGCATCCGTACGGGCCGCAGCGTTTCATGTTTCCAGGCTATTATAATCAGACGGCAATGCCGCGCGGCGGCTATCGCCATGTCTCATCGAATCTGTCCACCGTCGCCGAGCAGCCTTCGGCCAATGGAGAGCCACATCAGCAGCAGCAGCAGCAACAGCAGCAGCAGCAACAGCAGCAGCAACAGCAACAGCAGCAGCAACAACAGCAGCCGCAGCCACAGCCGCAGCCGGAGGCGGCAGCAGTGCCGGATGGTTTCAATGGCGGCTTTCCGCCAGTGGATCGATTCGGCCGTCCGACTGCACCGCCGCCACGCGAACGCTTCGGCCCTGGCCGCCATGCGAATGGCCCGATGACCTTTGCCCGTGAGTCCAAGACTTTCTACAATAGCAATGGCAACGTAACTATGGGCGCACCGGGCACACGCATACGCCATCCGTTTGATCCGCGCTCAGGGCTGCAGCGCGGATCCCAGCAGCAACAACAGCAGCAGCAGCAACAGCAACAACAGCAACAACAACAGCAGCAGCAACAGCAGCAGCAGCAACACGCTGCCGTCTCCTTGCACAATGGACAAAATGCCGCTGCCCTGGAGCCGAGCAACATGAACCGACGCGGTGGCTATCAGGCGAGCGGCAGCTACCACGCCACAACGGGCCGCCATCTGAAGCGTTCGAAGAGCCAATCGACAACCGCGCGCAGCTCGCACTCCTCGGACTCGGTGTCGCCGTCGTCGTCAAAGACGCAGTTCGAGCAGCGCGTGGAGACGGCTTCGACAGTGTCGCTGGCCTCGTACAATCACCAGCAGCGCAGCTATCGCAATCGGGCGCGCTATATGACCGCCAATGTGGGCATGGAGCTCGTTGGGCAGCAGCGCGGCCAGCAGCAGCCGGCTGCCAATTATCAGCCGCCGATGCGGCGCATGCCAAAGTTCACGGAGATGCAACGCCAGCATACGCGCTCGTATCAGTCGCGCCACATGGAGCACGCCGGCTACCCGGTGGCCATGGCTCCATATCCGGAGGCGCAAATGGAGCTGGACGATCAGGACTCGCCGGGCATTAACGCTGCCAGCAGCGGCACCTCCGACGGGGACCATCATCATGAATCGGACTTTGAGCAGCGCAGCCCCGTCGATTATGGCGTTGCGGTCAATGCAATGGAGTTCTCATCGGATGCCGATCTGCAGGGCAACAACCAGACGAATCGCTCCAACTGCGGCGACTGCGACAGCCAGTCGTTCGTCAGCCTGGAGCCGAGCTCGTCTAGCGACAGCACGGAGAGCGAACAGAGCGACGCGTCGCTGGAGTCGATGGTGCGCAAGATAACCATAAGCTGCCTGGCGCTGGCCACCAGCGCTCAGATGCCCGACCTGAAGGGGCCGAATCTGATACCCTTTGGGGACATGCATCACTTGCGGGAGGCTGAGCGCAGGGGTCAGCATGGCGCACGGAATGGCTTCAAGTGCTCGTCGCACTGCTGCGGCGATATGCTGGTCGAGCCGTCGAAGGCGTCGCAGCTTGTGCGTGCCAACGAAACGGATGAGGACAATTGCTCCGAGGCATCGGCCATATCCTCCACCAAGACCCTGCTGGCCGTCTCCACCAAGGGCAACATCATTAAGGTGGGCATTTCTATTATTTACCTTGTTTCTATTCCCTTTATGGGATTGAGTTTTATTGCGTTCCCTTCGCCTAGGACGACATTCTGGATGACGATCAGCCGTTGACCATGCAGAATCGATATTGGCACGAATTCTTTGGCTATACGCCGGCCGATCGCTTTCTGACCCGCACCAAGATGGTGGAAATGAAACGTCCCCCCCACTCGGTGCCCAGTCGCTCCAAATGGGATCCGTTGACGCTGGCCATTTGGCAGAAGTTCCGCGAGGCTCAGCAGACTCGCCACATATTCAAGACCAAAATGCGCCTCTGGCGCTTCATCTACAAGGTGACTATGGTGGGTATAGATCACTCAATAGAGAGTCGGTTCGGTGGTGGCCCCTGCTAATCGTGCTACTTCCATAGGCCGTCTATCCGCGCTATGGCGTCTACCTGGTGGGCTCGTCGATATCGTTCTTTGGCTCCAAGTGCTCCGACATGGACATATGCATGCTGGCCTGCACCAATCACAACATCGACCCACGCATGGAGGCCGTCTACCACTTGCAGATCATGCGCGAAATGCTGAATGCCACCGAACAGTTTCAGGAGTTCAATTTGATTGAGGCGCGTGTGCCGATCCTGCGCTTCACGGATCGCCGCCACAAGGTGGAGGTGGACATCAATTTCAACAATTCGGTGGGCATACGGAACACACACTTGCTCTACTGCTATTCGCAGCTGGAGTGGCGCCTGCGTCCCATCGCGCTCACCATCAAGCAGTGGGCGCAGTATCACAACATCAACAATGCCAAGAACATGACCATCTCCAGCTACTCGCTCATGCTGATGGTCATACACTTTCTGCAGTCCGGCGTCAATCCGCCGGTGTTGCCCTGCCTGCACAAGCTATATCCGGAGAAGTTCAGCATTCTGCAGCCGACGGACTTTGGCTATGTGGACATGAACGAGGTGATGACCCCGTATCAGTCGGACAACCATCAGACGCTGGGCGAGCTGTTGCTCGATTTTCTGCACTATTACAGCCTCTTTGAGTACAGCAAGTTTGCGATTTCGATACGGGTGGGCGGCGTGCTGCCGGTGGAGACATGCCGCTCCTCGAAGGCGGCCAAAAACGATATACACCAGTGGAATGAGCTGTGCATCGAGGAGCCGTTCGATTTGACAAATACGGCTCGCTCGGTCTACGATCCAGATACGTTCGATCGGATTCGCGCCATCTTCTTGGCCTCGTACAGTCGATTGGAGTCCACCCGTAATTTGAATTCCATATTCGAGGACTACGACGGCCCCACCATACAGATGGCACCGCTCACCGAAGAATCGGACAACGAGTCCGGCCTCAAGCAGCCGAGCGCCACATCGTCCAAATCGAACAGTGCCCAGCCGTCGCCCAGGCACATGGTGGACAAGGCGACCACAGCTCTGTGGAGCGACATACGCAACAAGGTGGAGCAGTCCGAAATGGTGTCCATTGTGGAGGAGCATGTCCTTAATTTGGCCAAAGAGGCCAAGCAAAAGAAAAACGCACGCGCCCCACAATAATTGCAAGAGAAAAGAAAAACTGCGGCCACGCACCCAACATCAACAAGCAAAGAAAAAATGTATTAAAAAACAGTAATCAACCTTCCTTCCTTCTCTCAACGAAAAAACCCCTCCGCAAAAAAAGAAGAAAAAAAAAATCATAAGAAAATAAGAAGATAAGAAATACGCAGAAGAATAATCGAACCGTCCAAGAGTCGCCCTCACGCACCGGCTTTAGACCTGAGCAGCAATCATTAGTTGCGCGCTAATGCCAGACAGCTGTCCCATCCGAAAGTGTACAATTTTGATAGAAACGATCGTAGTTGCTTGTAGCTTGCACCGGAAAAACACTTTTAAATTTTACGTTGGACACTTCACAATTTAGATTCTTGACATTCTTGAAAGATTCCTTCGCAAGCGATAGTCTCCCTGAAAAAAAAAAATTAGCTTTTTCAACTCTAATCTTTCGTAAATGTGGTCGCAAAAAAAATCACTACTAGTACAAATACAAACAAAAAACATAGAGCAAAAGCATCCAAGAGCAAGAAATATATAGATATAGATATAAAAAATGATTTTGAAAAAAAAATTTAGAAAAAAAAAAAATTACAAAATCAAGTCAAAAAAAAAAAAAAAAAAAGGAACAAACAAACAACATACACTCCCAACCCAAATAATCATAATATTATTAAAGAAATGCACAATAATCATATAGAAATCTCCAGAGAGAGATTAGGTATAGAGTCATTGTAGGAGCTTAACCATTTTATACTCTTAGTACAACGTACGCACATTCTCACAGTAAACACTTTCACACATTTTTGTAGAAAATCAATCAAAAAATGTAAAAAATGCGCTAATGTCTAAACAAAATATGGGATAAACAGCGGCCAATCCAGAACCCCATTCGGAATGACCAAAAAAAAAAACTCGTTTTCAAAATAGACAGCGCTAAAAAAGAAAAAAAAAATTAAAAAACACACGAATAAAAAGTAAAAAAAAAAAAAATAATAATAATAATATTAATAATAATGGTAAATTTCTTTGGTTGTCTTAAAAGCTGAGCTGGCGAGGCTATATAGTTGAGGCTATATAAAGCTCAACTCGATTCGTCTTGTCATGTGCTTATTAGATAGTCGATTATATAATACTAAATCTATATGAAAGACTGAAAACAAGGACAATTTTAAGCAACTGGATTTTTTATAGCGCAAGCTATTTTTGATTGTGCGAATAGCTGAGCTGAACATAATATTGAACTGGAAGTACTTTGGGGTAGGCTATTTTCTATTACATATTATATACATATTATATAATACCAAAAGAATTTGTATAATATTGGTAACATTAATCGAAACTTTATTTAATTGTCTTAAAAGATTAACTGATGAGCTTGAAGATATGGGTTATATAAAGCTCAGCTCGATTTGTCTTTCATTGGTACATATATCGATTAATTTGTGTTTCGATGTCGAAAATCGATTTTTTGATAACTTAATTATATATAAGAATTATACATAATTAATTATACATAAGAACTTGATTTATTTCCATGCTGAAAATGGACTTTCTTCTTGGTTTTTAGAATCCAATACGCAAACTTTATAAATTAAATATAATTTATATATGATACATACCTTTTAGACATACATTATACATTAAATATTTCAAATTTTGTTCATGCAATATTTTGTGTAAAAAATCATAGAAGTCTTACCAAAGACTTCCTAGTTCTTGATGAAGTTGCTCATTCGACGCGCTGCTATTCATAGACAAATTGCAGCTGCTATAAATACCCTGTACATTGTGCAGTTTGATGAGCGTCCAATTGGCCTTTATATAATATTTCCCTGGGGTTCCGAAATTGTCGCACATGCGGCAGCAAATTAAATCACAACTGCAGTTGGGGGTTGTACGAGAGCGTGGGCGTGGCAAGTGCGCGCACCATATGAATGGCAATTTGTAGCGTACATCTGTCACATAGACACCTACAGACACACACACGCACACAGAGATCATCAATCGAAATGTGCGAGTGCGTCAAAAATGATTACATCAAATGCAATGCTCAATTTCAGTTGGTGGTTGCCATTGAGTAATTGATATAATGTCAGACCTTGTCGCCCACTTAATGTTCGAATTGTCAACGGGATTAGTGACCAATGCACGGAACAATTGGGGGGTTGGCCGGGCTGTTCTATATAGAACGTGTCTAATGCCAATATTCGTTGCAATTGTCCGACCATTGTTCAGCAGCCGCTGGCATCATTATCATTATCACAGCATAGCTGTTCGCAGTTCGCATTAATTTGTGCATATGTGCAAAATTCTTTTGGTAATTAAAACGGGGGGCAGCTGGCAAATGCAGCCATCAATTTTTCATTTGGAAAATGTAATTAATGCGCGCCATTGTTAATCGTCGGGCATTTGCATAAGCCCATTCAACACCTAGAGAAATGCCCACTGAGAATTGAGAGGGGAAGATGAAGAAGAAGAAGCAGAAAAAAAGAGGTTGTCAATTTGGGAAATTTGCACAACAAAAGCGTTTGCCGTTGCAAATGGACGTCTTCTTCTTCTTCTGCTTCTCCCCCAATCACTTTATGCATTCAAATTAAGATGGGAGTAAAAATTAATTTGACAGCAATTTGTGGCGCCTCCTGCTGCTGCTGCTGCTGCAACAGCTGCAGCTGCTATTAAAATTCCTTTTGGCCAAATCCCTGGCCCTGACTCCAGGCCAGTTCTGATCTTTGCGCAAATAATTACTCATTGTCATTGTAATTGGCGTGCGGGCGCTAAATGGAAGGCACAGGCCGTGTGGGGCTGTGGATGGGGCGCACGATTCCTGACATTTTTGCTTGCTGCCCTAACTTGATTATTTGTGAGCGATGAGCAAGCAAAATGGGAGGCCAAAGAGCCAGACAAGGATGATGCTCGATTACTTAGCAGAGACGAAGAGAGCGAGACAGGTGATGCTGATGCATTTTGTATGACCCAACAGTGGGCGTTAAATCTATGCTCCTGAACAGGGTACGTGAAATTCGACATGTGACATCTGTTAGAGGGAGAAGATTCCATAGGCCTAGTGAAGGTAGCAAGGATCTAATGAGGGTAGTCGTTGAGAGTGTGAAAGTTTTATCTTTTAGAAAAATGTTACTTTGTAATATATGGATATAACTTTTAACTTATATAATACAAAATATAATAATATATAAACTTTCTGAAATTATTTATATCAAATACGACGATGTCCGTATCATATAGAGTTACATCTTATTGCATGATATATCATAAAGATACATCTATGCATCAACTTAAGGGTATTTAATGTTCGGTAACTTAAAGTTTGCTTTGTTCTTCTTCGTGTTCATTTATTGTGCTCGGCTGTCCAGAGGGGCGGCCAGCTGCTGATGATCCCCCATGGACGTTTGGTTATATTGTGCGCACGTAGTGGAATTTTCATTTTATGTCATTTCAATTTTCCTGCCTTCAGTTCTCTGTTTTTATAGACGCAACGAAAATGAATTGTACGGAAAAAAGGGTTCAATTGAAAGATGCAACAGCAGCAACAACAACAAAAACAACAATCAATTGCTCGTTGTCTGCCATTTTTGGCTTGGCTATGTGTGTGTGTGTGTGTGAGTGTAAATGCTTATGTGTGAGTGTAAGCGTTGCCTTTGGGACTTTGTTGACGTGCCATGAGATATATTGTTGTTTGTTTGTTTGTCGGTTTGTTGTTGCTGTATTTTGTCTTTTTCCTTTTCCTTTTTGCTTTTTTTTTTGTGCGAGTCTTTAGCTAGAGTGGACAAAGTCCAAGCCAACTTGTCCAATCTCGGCCCATTGTGCATTAGTCATGAGCAACAAATTACCTGCGACATGTGAGAAACTGCCAGGCGAGCGCGTTGACAGCTCTGTGCCGGCCCCTTAGGGGCACAAAGTGGCTCGCAAGCTGGCATGCCACTGCTGTGGTGCAGTAATGACGCAGTGGTGTAGCAGTGGTGCACAGTGGTGCGCAGTGTTGCCGCTAACAAGCTCACAACTACAAACTAATCATTTAATTTTGTTTTCCTGTTTGTTCTTCTAATTGCAGGTAAGCTTATTACACTGTACTACACAGCAACAGTAACAACAACAACTGCAACAACAACAACAACAATTGCAATTTGGCGTAAGTGCTTGTCTACAATTTTAATTAGTTTTAAATGCAATTAAATGCATATGCCAACACTCCTACTTCCCCCCTCTCTCTCTCTCTCTCTCTCTCCCTGCCTTTGTCTTTTTTTGCCATCTGTGCACTTAGCCAAAATTTAGCTAAGCACAGATGAAATTTTAATTTTAAAACAATAAATCAGTTGACAAATGTTGCCAACTGCATAATTTACGCACACCATTTATAGATGCACACAATGCGTGTGCATTAGTATATATATATATATATATATATATATATATATATATATATATATATATATATATATATATATATATATATATATATATATATATATGTGTGTGTGTGTGTTGACTTTGCCGCACAATTAGAAACACATTAAATATTAAATACGCGCGCGTCATGAATTATACGCATAAACATTGTTTTCAGCGCATTTGGCAAATATTTTGTTTGTTTGTTTGTTTGCTTAGCCGCAGCCCCATGTAAAAGGCCTGATTAACGCGCTGAGCCACTTCATCATAGATTAAACATAACCGAAAATAAACACACCTGACACGGAAATTAATTAAATGTGTAAACAGGCGAGCTAAGCTGGCCAAAAAAAAAACCCAAAAAAAATACTAAAAATTTTCTCTTCATATTTTTGCTCTGCCATTTAATTAATTTGAATGCTGTTGACTCAAATTATTTAAAGTGATGCTTGATAGCTTAATCGAAACCGGGTAAAATAGCAATGGCTATCACTAGTTGTCGTTCTTTGTGCCATCTGCAATTCGCACATTTCCTTTGCCATGGTCGAAAAGCAATTTCCAGTTGGTTTTTATTTCGCTCGGCTCGATTTATGCATATGTCGACATTTGATGGCTGCGTTTTACAATTTGCTTGCTTTTTGCAAACTATTTCATTTCGGCTACTGTCGCTTTAGATGTTTAGTTTCGGGCGCCACGCCCCCTCGGTCAACGCCCCGGCAATGGCAGTAGCAAAAAATCAATCAGCCAATGCTCAATAAAAACCAAAAACTAAGGGCCATGTGAACATGCCACAGAGTCATCCACACACACACACACACTGAGCTCTTGGTTCGGCAATCAAGCACATTTATTATGCATTTTTCATATGACAATTTTTATTTATTTTTTAGCACTTCAAGTAGACCCATTTAAAAGCGACCACATAAAAAGCACACACAAATACATATTCGCATGCACACACACACATATATGGCATGCCAATACAGCCTTTATGTCTATGCATGAGTAAAGCCCCTGCAGGACATATTTGTGGCGGTGTGTGTGTGTGTGCGTATGTGTCTATGTATGTGTGTGCGTATAAAAAACGCAAATTACCCGCATTTTTTACAAGCGGTTTATTGAAAATTGAAATTTATGCGTCGCATCGTGTCGAGAGACTACATTGAGCAACTGCATAGCCATAAGTCCCTTCATATATTATAAATACAACCACACACACACACACACACACACACACACTCACACACACACATGTACAGAAAGCTATCAATATGCATATATATCCGGTGCTGATCCCTGTCGTATCGCTGTCATCTCTAGTAGACACTTCACTCGCCACATCGATAAACGTGCTGGCACTTATTGATTTTCGTGCAGCGCGCCGTGGCAGACAGCGAATTCATAAATTTAAATGGCTGGCAGGCACTTAAAGCTACAGCCACGAAGAAGGCGAAGCAGAAGCCACCGAAAAACGGAGGCATAAATCATGCAACTGCTGCAAAGCATTCATTTGTTTACATCGCCAACCACCTGCCTATCCGCTAGCTCGGTCTACCTGTGCGCGGCAGAAGGGTTGCAACTTGCAAAACTTGTGGCATATCGCTTACCGGCGTCAAGTCCAGGCGATCAGGCTCACGCCTACAGCCCAGCCCCCTAGTCGCTGCTGTGCCACGTAGTTGTCCTTTGGCTTTTCACACATTTGCATATCATTTGCTTAGAGGGGCGAAGGGGGGGGGGGGGAGCTGGATCTAAAAGTGTGGGCGTGCCCGTGCTGCTTATCGCCGGGCGACACTTGCCGCGCCGCATTCAGTTGCCTACCACTTGCCACTTGCCACTTGCCGCTTTCCACTTGCCACTTGCAACTTGCAACTGGCAACTGGTAGCAGGGGCCGTGGTATTTCCGTTGCCTGGGCACGCGCTTGTTAGAAGCGAAGCTCTTAACGATATCGTGTCATTTTTTGCATTTCCTTGTGCATTGCTTTCAGTTTTTCCAGCGCTTTTCTGTATTTTCTTTACATTTGCTTTCCTTTACCTTCTTCGTTTTTCCTGTATTTTCTCCATTTTTGCGGTTGCCGCCCTCAAGTGTGCGACGGCCTTATCGCGTGCGACGCGGTGACACCTACAGACAGTGGTGCAGTGGCGACGGCCAAAGGCGGCAGCCAAGTGATTTTGGCCAAGGCAGAATTAAGCTCAGTTGCTGCAGCTCGCCAAATAAATCACACGCCAGCAGACAGTCAGCCAGTAAGAGAGAGGGGGAGAGGGAGAGAGGGCTAGTATTATAATAAATAAGTCGAGTTTGCATGTTTGTCTTGCGTCTAGCACTTCTCACGTGTCAGTCGTTAGGCCACAGGCCACACAGGCTTCATCTGCAATGCAGCTGCAGCAGCATCGATTCTGGCCAAGACGAGCTTGCAACATCAGCAGCTGGCATATGATTTGCAATGCGAAGACGCCGGCTGCAATTAGAGCCTGCGACTCGAGCGCTGTCAAGTGCGCTGGAAAGTATGCTACGCTTAATGCCGAATAGCTGCGACTCGGCTCGTTCAATTAAAATGCAGAAATGTTTGAGAGAAGGAGTGGGAGAGGGGAGAGAGTGCAAGGCATAGATGGAGATAGCGAGACAAGTTGAGCACAGCAATTGCGACGCCACGCCAGCCACGCCCATGACGATGCTGATGCTGATGCTGATGCTGATGCTGATGCCTGGCCATGGCCATGGCTATAATGCACTGTGATTAATTTCAACGCCCAGCAACGTTTGTAACCCATTTGCATGCGCTGCTCGTGCCTCGAGAGTCGTGACAGGATAATCCCCAGCTCGTTGTCCTTACCAAGCTCGCCCGGTCTGGCCGCTGTTTTAAGTAATTTTTTAAGGAAACCAAAGAAATTAAAAAAGCTAAAGGATAAGACTTAAGGGTCCAGTCTACCTGGCAACCTGTCCTGTCCTGTCCTGTCTTGTCCGGATGCTGCCCGTGCAGCGAGACAGCGCGCGAGTGAGAGAGAGAGAGAGAGAGAGCGAGTGAGTGAGTGAGTGAGCGAGATAGCGAGCGCGTCGTTTGGCAAAAATATTACAAAAAACGTGCCAAACGTTTATTTAAAAGGATTTATGTGCGTTACGTGCTAAATGTGAAATAATAATTTCTCTTATTTTTTGCAATTTTTTCTCTCTCTCGAATTTTGTTATTTTTAATGCCATTTTTAATGCCGCACAGTGTACAATGCAATGCCAAAGCGTGTGAGTGTGTGTGTGTGAGACAGCAGAGGGAAAAGCATTTTGTGGCTGTGGCATTAACTCAAGTCCTTTTGCCATTTTTATTGAGCTGGCGAACGCGTGAAATTGTTGTGGGCCGCTAGCAACGTGAGGCAACTCTTTGGCAGAGATTTTGCTCGGCCCGGGACTTAATTGCATTTGAAGTTGCCTGCCAGAGCCGTTGGCCGGCTCGCCGGCTCTGTGCTGCTGTGGTGCTGTGGTGCTGTGGTGCTCTTAAGTGCTGCGTCTACAGCCTGAAAGGAAAAGTTTTCTTTTCTGTTCTCTCTCCCTCTCGTCCTCCCTCTCTCTCTTGCCTACATCTTTCATTTTGTGGCTGTTGTTGCTTTGCGGCTGCCAATGCCAATTTATGGCTGGCTCTCTATCTCTGGCTCTGCCCACGCTCTCGGCTGCCTTAGTCGCATTGAAATCGAAAATGCGTAGATGGCTGGGGAATACTGCCCATATATATATACATACAATATATACTTTTGTGCAGACAGATCGGGAAATAGTTGAAGCAGGAGGCGGGGACATTAGCTGCTGCTGGCCAAGTGAGCTCCAACCGAGTTGCTGCTACTTCATATTATTATTGTTATTATTATATTTTCCTTTTTGGCTCGGCTCTCGACCGGCGTGTCCTTCAGCGGAGTCCTGCACCCGCACGCATATAGCATAATAATTAGGAGGGTGTCCTGCAGACATGCTGGGCCGTTAATGCGAGACGCAGTCAAACGAAGACAAAGACAATCCAGACACAGTTGTACAGTTCATTTTGCGGGCGCACAAAGTTTCTTAATTTTTTCTCTTCTTTTTTGCTACCTCTCTCTCTCTCGCTCTCTCTCTCTAGCTCTCTTTGTCTTTTGCTGCGTTCCTCAGTTGAGTGAAAAAGAAAAAACTTTTAATATGATTTGAGGCAGACACTGCAGCAGCAACGGCAGCAACGGCAGCTACATCAGCCGCCGCCTCGAGCTGCCTTAATTAAAGTGCCACATTAAAGCCAGTCGACGAGCACCTGCAGCAGTGCGTGGCAGTTGCATGAACTTTGCCAAGCATAACTTATGCATACACGTTGTAAGAACGTTGCCCGACAGCGCCCACAAGGCCCACATACATGTGTGCATGCTTAATGTTTAGTTTCCTTCAGCCAGCTTCTTGGGAACTTTTCTTTTTGCCGGGCTTATTACCTTAAACTTGTCGGAGGTTGTTGACTGCTGCAATTTGTTGGCACAGACGACCCCTAAAACAGCGCTGCCTTCGCTTTGCCTCCCCGCTCCCTCTCTCTCTCTCCATGGGTGTCTGTGGGACTTCTGTCCTTGGGGTGCGACTCTTAGACATGTGCGTCGCAGCCGAGCTTCAAGTATAAATTGAAATTCATATTCAAAATGTGTCTTGCCTTGCCTCTCATTCTCTCTCGCTCTCTCTCTCTCTCTATCTGTCTGCATGTTTTGCTGCGCATTAGGGACGCCGTTTGCTTCTAATTTTCATTAGCCGACAATGGCCGTTTGATGTCCCCAGCTGATGGCCGGCTGCAGCTACTTGCATATCCCTGCTGCAGACAAGTGTCAAATGCTCTGAAAGCGCTCAAGTGAAAGTAATCCTGCAACGACCAAGCACAAAGTTCTTCCTTCCTCTTCCTCCTCCCCTTTTATACATTCCTTAGCCTTCTATGTTGCCTAATTCAATTACAAAAATGTTAAGTAATGAGTGAGAACGGAGCTTAGACGATGGCAAAACTTTCCAGCCATTTAAAATAAAATGCATTTAAAAAAGTATTTTTTTATTTTCCCATTCCACGGCCTGGTAGCTATCACTCTCTCTCTCTCTCTCTCTCTCTCTCTCTCTCTCACACACATACACTCTCTCTATATATATATGCATTTCTTATATCAGATTATACAGAATGCAGCTATTGTATATCCTTGCTAGTGCAAAGGCTCTTAAGAGGATATTTTATTCAGCTGCTTTCCATTTCGACAGCTGCTTTAAGTCCTTAGCCTCATTTTCGCTCAGCTTAGGGATGCAGCCTTCAATAAATACTTCAATTAAATTAAATAAATCTCGGCTAGAGTCTAGTTTCGGCTCAGCTGTGGAGCAATCAGCAAACAGCCTGCGGTCATCATTAAATGTCTAATTTATTTCCAAAGGACAACAACAACAACAACATCAGCAACTGTTGCAGCAGCAACTGAGCAAGCGAGAAAATTCGTTATTACAACAAGCTTTTCCATTTCACAGTTTTTCCCATTTCCCTCTCTCTCTCGTTCTCGCTCTCTCTCTCTCTCTCTGTCTTTCTTTCCTTAGCTCTTTCTACTCGAGCAACATAAAATGTATTTAATAAAACTGGCACGTTTTCATTTTAAGTGCTGTAAATTTTAATTTAGTTGTTGCTCGGGCACAGCTGTGCCTGCAACGCCCACATGCGGCGTTCGAGTGGGCGTGGCTGGCAGTGGTGGGCCACATCATCAAAGCCGAAAACTTTCGATAGAGATCAGATCGGGGTTTGCGCCTTCATTAACAGCAGGAGGAGGAGGAGGAGCAGCAGCAGGAGGAGGAAACGGAAGTGACTTGTAATGAAGCGCAAAGTATTTGCCTTGCTGTTATTTTCCTTCTTTTTTTCGAGTCAATTTTCCTAATTTTTTCTTCCTCGTCTGTTTCGTCCTGTTCCGCTCATATCGTACTTTGGCAGTTGGGCTTTAATGAGTTTTATCTAGGCGACAGTTTTGACAAAAATTGACTGCCATTTGTTGGGCCGCGAGCTGTAAACAAAACTTGGCCCTGGCTATCAAACAGAAAATATGTTTTACTTAGTGCTTATTTATGAATATTTATGAATGCGACAAAAGTTGCCCCTTCGCAACTTCTTGCTGGGTAAGCCACCCCTCTGGCCCCCTCCGCACCCTTCACCCGCTACGTGTTTAGTTTGTTTATTTAAATGCGCCTTCAGCTATGCAATTGTATATTAATTCAGTCGCAACTTGAACGACACGAACTTGCCAGGGGTTGGAGGAGCGGGCATTCAACTCCCCCCCCCCCCCCCCCCCCCCCCTCTCTCACTCTCTTTCTCTCTCTGTTTCTGTCTTCCTCTGGCTGTGGGGCAAAGTTGAGAGCTGAGACTGCGACAAATGCTAACTGACAAGCCAATTTTGCTATTCTCGGGGCTTACTCTAACAAAGTTCTGCGGACCCTTTGCAGCTGGCAAAACGGGCAAACGGGCAAACGGAGCAACTCGCAACTGGCAGCTGACATCAGCAGCCACAACAACTGACACACGTCGCGTCGACGGCGGCATTATGCAAAACTGGCAAAAAGCCGAATTAAAAATGCAAATTTTGTGAGCCATTCGAATGGCAGTTGGCTTTCACCTAGCCATAGCCAGCCAAGCAGCTCGCACCCCCAATTTGACAGCGATTGTTGTCCAACAAACAGTTGTCACGGCCGGCTCTCTAGCTCTGTCTCTCTGTCTCTATCTCTGTCTCTGTCTCTGTCTCTGTCTGCGGCTGGCCGGGGCTAAGCAGCAGCTCCCAGCAGACGTTTCCCAAGCTCCAAGTGGTTCGACAATGTTTATGCTACAGTTCATTAAAAAGCCATAATAAAGCAACTACGCTCTTTAATAACCGCCATCAAATGAATTCAGCTGAGTTTTGAGTATTTCTTTAGGCAATTTATTGAAATTTCTATGGCTAAATCAAAAAAGTTTCATTTGATGGTGCACTAAAGAATAAATTTATTACTAATTTGAGCTCTCATATTATATAGTTGAGCTCTCAATAGCTCTCTGCTCCATAGAGCACTTCTTTATAATCTGCCCAAGTGACGCAAAAATTTCAATTCTAAGTAAAATCTGTTGACTTTTTGTGGCATTCGGCAAGTGGCGTCGTCTCTGATTGCAGACAGGAGGCATTCAGGACTCGCAATATGGATGTCAGCTCCGCTGCCTGCTACCGGCAGAAGGAACTCATATATTCACTCATATGGCAAGTCTGAAAGCTACTTTACTTTCTAAAGCTTTTGATGCGTCTTCAGCTGCTTATTTGTTTGCTTATTATATATATTATATATGTATATATATATATTATATATTGTTGGTTGCCTGCATGATTTTCAGCATTTCATTGTTGAGGTAAGCAGAGGAAAAAAAAAAATGAGGAATAAAATGTAAATAAATTGTAAAATGCCTGCAGTTGGCTTTTCATATATGCTGGATATTTTCACTTGATTTTCGTTTCTGTGACGGCAACGAAATTGGCGTTTTAGTGCCTCTGTGGGAGCGGTTGCATGCCCCAATAAGTATGCATCACTTTCTGTGCCGCTATTCCGTTATTTCGCTCAACATTTGGCCAAGCTGATTGTCAAGTCTGGCGCATTACGTATACGCCGTGTGGTGCTCGAGCTCTTATTTTATTTCACTTTTTTATTGCTTTCGATTTTCATTTCGACAGCGCGCACGTGCGACACTAAGACGAGGATGCTCCACTAAACTTTTCGACATTGGGCGGCGTAAATTTCCCATGGCATGATTTTATTATATACATATACATATACTTGTATATATATATATATATTTTTTTTCGCTTGGGCTTCGATTGGGTTTGTTTCTGCTCTGCATGAAATTCAATTTCCCACTTGCCACAAACACACACACACACAGCAAGTGAGTTGCTGGCTGGCGTGTAAATAGTCGTGACTCTATTGAGATATCCTGCAACCTTTTTGCATGCACATGTATTGAAAAGGCGTGCCACAACAGCCAGCCATAGAGAGGGGGAGTGTGGGAAGGAGAGCGAGCAGAGCGAGAAGCCAAAACAAATGTAGTTTAATCGCTTTCTGCTTTCTACGCTTTCTTTCTTGCTGCTGTTATCCTTGGTGCGCCTTTCAATGGCTGCGCTTTATCAGCAGACGCCATCGACGCCGCCGATTTACTTTTCCGTTCGGCGAGGCCTTCTGCTCCCTCTCTATCTGTGTGTGTGTGTGTGTGTGTGTAAGTGGCTTCCTTTTTGCCGCAAAACTCATGGCAAATATTCTTGATTTTTATTGCGTTCGCTCACAAGTGAAATTGCTTAAAATCTATTTGTAGATTTTATTATTATTTTTGCAGCGGCGACAGTTCCGCCTCTTTTTCCGTGTCTACTCGCTGTGTACTTGTGCTGCTTCTTACACTTCCCTCTCCCAGTCTCTCTCTCTCATGCTTATTGTTGTTTTTGTTGCTCTTGGCATGCCATTCGGCTGCAAAACAATTTGTTCCCTTTTTGCTTGGCTACATTTTGCTTTGGAGGCATTTTGCAGTTTGTGTCTTGATTTTCCACACACACACACACACACACATACACACATGCATAAATATTGTCCTTTTCTGCTCCGTATATCAGTTGCCGCATTCTCTTTGGGTTTATTACTTGTCTGCCATTTTTTGTTGGCTGGCCAGCGGATCTATTTAAATTCATTCAGTTTATTTGGCCAAAACATGCAAGCATTTGCCCCGCCTGCTCGCATTTCTTTCCTCTGGTCATTGTTGGTTTTGCCTTTTATATTTTATTTTTGGCTTAGGCATTTCTGACATATTTTACGTGGATTATCTCATGTCCTTGTCGGTTGTGATTGCAGCTCTGACATCAATTTATGTACTTCAGCGTGCAGCACTTTAATTGGCGAGCATTTGCGAAGCTTTATGGTATTTAAGTGTGAGTGAGACCCGAAAGCAGAGACACGAGTACAGCGAAATGAAAAATCCACATTAAGCACATGAAATTGTGTTGAATATAAAAATGAAATCAAATATAAATCATACGCACCATTTAACAATAAAAGGCATTCGGGCATTGCCCATCCGTCCCCGTCGTTACCCAATACAATGGCCCATAAACGCAACGCTTTCAATATCACTTATAATGCCACGCCTCCCGCCCTTACAATGCCCGTCGCGGCCGACATGCAGCCATTTGCAACGGAAATCAACTCGCACATGCGAAAGTAAAAATTCAAACATTTTCTGAATACAAAAAGGAACAAGAAATTGATAAATAGAGCGAGCGAGCGAGAAAGAGAGAGAGGGAGAGGGAGCAAGAGCAAGCCAGAGCGCAACATGTTTAAAGCGTAATTCTGCAACATTTAGCGTGGAGCATGCCCCACTGGCTGGGGTGGCACTTTAATGATATTTGCCACGCTGCAAAATCAAATACAAACGTCGAACGAAACAACGAGAAGTGAGTGAGAGAGAGATAGAGAAAGAGACAGAGCTAAGGCTAATGAATGCTCAAAATCAATTACAAAGCGAGCCACAGCAAAAAAGGCAAAGAAATTGAAATAAAAAGTAAATATGCTAAATGTAAATAAAACGATGATGATGATGATAATGATGATGATGATGATGATGATGATGATGAAGCTGTTAGCCGTGGCGATTTCCGTTGACAATTCAAAACATTTGATGCCGCAAAACGTTAAACTCTCAGTGGAAGGACAACAACTAAGATATATATATATATATATATATATATATATATATATATATATATATATATATATATATATATATATGTATATATATATATATATATATACAGATATATATAACTGTATATGTATATGTACGTTTCTATAGATAGCAAGCGGAATTGGTCGTTAAATTTAACAACTTTCGATTTTCAATTTATTTTCTGCCACGCACTGTGAGCACCTTCTTCTTTTTATTTGTATTTGTATTTGTATTTGTATTTTTATTGTTGTTTTCTGTTGCCTGCTGCAGCTGATGCGGCCAAGTTAACTGAACTTTAATTGTGTTGTCTGAGTGTCTTTGTGCTTGCCGGCAAATGGAAGCAACGCCCAGCCATTTAAAGCTATGCTTTCAGCCAGTCAAGTGCACTTTGCAAATGTTCCTGCTCCTGCTCCTGCTCCTGCTGCTGCTGCTGCATACCTGAGCAGTAGAGGAGAGAAAACTCGCTCGCTCGCTAATAGTGAATTTAATATAATGACACATTTTATGATTGCATTTGCTTGCCTGGCACACGCCCACCCATACATACACACACATACACACACACACACACATACATATACATCAAACAGCCAGTGCAGCTGGTCAAACTCACGTAGAGCTGATGGCATTAAAAGAATGCTCAAGTGAAAGGGGGTGGGTTGTGGTGGGGAGGGTGGAGGGGTACTGGCCTCGAGCACCGAGCAGAGTCAGCAAATTGTGGCATAAGGCGTTGCTAACGAGCAACCAATGATGGCAGTTGTTGCTGTTGTGTGTGTTGCTGTTGTTGCTCCCCTGCTGCCTCTATGTTGTCTATGTCGTCTGCCTTACCTTGGCTGTCTTGTCTTGTTGCCTGTCGATGGCTGCCCGGCTGGCCGGCTGCCCGATTGCTTGGCTCTGCTTGCTGTCTTGGTCTTGGTCTGGCTCTGGGTCTGAGTCTTGCTCCGGGTCTGTGTTGTTCTGTTGTTTGCTCATATACACAATTACCAGCTAAGGCGATTTGCAAGGCAGCAACAGCAACAACAACAACAACAGCAGCAGCAATAAGCTGCTGCACTGGCACATCAGGTGTGGCTACTAGATGCACTCAAGTGCTGTTATGCCATTGTCCATTGTCCTGCGCATTGTCCTGTCGCCGCTGCCTGCTTGACAATGTTTACAGGTGCAAATTTCAAAGTGAATTGCTTTTCTATCGTTTGGAAAAGTGCTGCAACACGCAAGCATAACTAAAGCCTTTCATTTAGCCCAGCCCCGCCCACGCACCGCCTTCCACTCAATAGACATGGGCTAAATTAGTTTAAGCTGAGCACACACACACACGCACACGCACAGGCTTTGTGGTAATTCTTTTACGCCGCTGGCACTTAGTAAAATTGCTAGAAAAGCTAACTTAAGCGGATTTCAATATTGTTTTGGCTTTGTGGGCGTGACAGTTTGTCATACAATACCTGGCACGGCTTTAAGTGGCGCTTTATGCATGCAATGATTGTCATTAAGTGCGTGCGTGTGTGTGTGTGTGTGTGTGTGTGTGTCTGTGTGTGGCACGGCAATTGACAGGCCATTGTCTTTCACCGTCTCTGTCTCTGTGTGCGTGTGCATTTTAATTGAATTCTGTGCACAGAACATTTATTAACAATAATTGCATTTCATATGCCAAAAACCAGACTGTCCACAAGTGTCCAAGACTAATTTATCAATAAACTGTAGGGGACTGAAACACATGCATGAAATTTAAGGCCACACACAGCAACATACACACTCACGCACACACACACGCACGCGCACACAGATGTTTGTGCAAAAAGTTTGCAAAAATAATGAAGCATACCTCGAGGCGCACAAACAAAACGTTGCACGCACGCAAATTGCACACAGCCAAAGCAAACAAGCCCACAGCAGCAACAACAACAACAACGAGAACCAATCCACCTGACCACAAAAAATAACCATGCATAGCATTTCGGGTGCAGAGAGTCTTGCTCTGGCTCACTGGGCTGCTGCGGGCCAGAAAGGAGCGCAATGTGGAGTTTTGCATATAATGCTAACCGAAAAGTAAAGGCAAACCTCTTTACACACACGTACACACACTCACAGACACACACACACGCACACATTGACTGATCAGCGTAGTTTGAGAATTTTTGCTGAATTTGTTTGGCCGCTGCGCCCCGCTGCCCCGGCCACTTCAGTCTGAGCATTCTGGGCGTGACCGGGCGCTTGTCGTACCCAAAGGATTACCTGGACTTGTGCTTGTTCCTGTCACACAGCCAGTGTCAGCTGCCAGGCACACCCCCTTTTCTGGTGTCACGCACTTGCGAGCTCGTTTGCCCATCAATGCGACAGTTGCACCTGCCTTGACTCGACTCGAGCCTTTGTTAAAAATGCAATTGCCTGATGCTTGCTTTGTGCTTGACCAGCAGCCGCCCCCGACTCCTGTCCCTGCTGCTGCTGCTGCTGCTGCTGCTGCTGCTGCTGCTGCTGCCGTTGCATTTGTTGTCTAAAGTCAGGTAACTCTTTTACATTTCGATTTGATTTTGTAGCTTGACTTTAGCTAAGCTACAGTAAAACTTTAGAAAACTTCTAGCGAGCTCTGCCTCTGCCACTATATATACCTATGTTTATATATATATATTGAATCTATTGAGTGCCCGCCCCCTTTGACTATTGCTCTTTTATTGATTCGCCTTTTGGCAGTGGCTTTCTGCACTTATTTATCTATGCATGGAGCTGTGGCCACTCTCAGCTCTCAGCTCTCAGTTCTCTGTTTCAACGCATTTTTATGGCCAAAGTTGTTGCCGAGCTAAAGTTTGTGTGCCTGCTCCCACCCAACACCCTAGTGACCAGTCCCCAGCCCCTCCCGCTGAGCTGCCCGCCCAGGCAGGCAGTCTCTAGAGAAATAATCAATTTTTGTTTAGTTTTTGCGCATAATCCAATTCTGTTTCGATTGCTTATGAGCTGACATTCTATTTGAAATGGCTATTGTTGTTGTTGCTGTCATTTGATTTGCATATTGCATAATTTGTGTATGCTCAGCTGCTCCTATTTGAAATGCAATTAAACTTGAATAACATTTGACATTTCTCTATTTCTGCTCATTTCAGGTAAGCCGAGATTCCTTTATATACGCAAACACGAAGCAGGCAGGCAGGCGAGACAGGTTTGCTTTATATAACACAGATATGTGTGTGTGTGTGTGTGTGTGTGTGTATGTGTGTGTAAGTTGATGATCTAACTTTCAAGTTGACTTGGCCAGTAATTTACACTAATTCACCCATCAGGCAGTGGCGTAAAGCTGAAAATGTCAAGTACAAGTCGCTGGATCATAAATCTTGGCTCGCACAACACAACGAAATACACAGCAAATGCCGATGGACGGCGTCATAATTTAACACAGCAGAACATGCCACAGTAATGCTATTGTTGTTGTTGTTGTTGCCATTGTTGTTGCTGCTCTGAGCGTAAAATATAAATGTCCAATTTGCGCAGCGTCTGCGCAACTTTGGTGCCAAATGATTAACTTGATTTATGCGTGCGGCGACGGCAAAAAAACTTTCGCACTGCCACGCCCCTTGGCCAGGTGTTGCCAAGGTTGTTTTAGCTGGCTCTGCTGCTCCATCTTCTATTGCTGTTCTCTTTTCTTTTCTTTTTTTTTTTTTTTTGGGTTGCAAAGTTAACAGAAATATGTGTTTAGATGTCGCATAAAGAACGGAAAAAACACAGACACACACACACAGACATGCACACATTCACACGCCTGCAATGGCGTTAATTTCCTCGGGTGGCGCTAACTCGATTCTCTATAAATATTGCCACACTTTAACTCAAGTTCCACCCACTCCCCGCCTCTCCCTCTCCCGCTCACTCTCACTCCCTCTCTCCATCTCCCTCTCTGCGTGTGTGTGTGTGTGTGTGAAAAACTACGCATAAGTCGTCTAACAAGCGCCATTAGTTGGCTTGCCCCCTCAGCCTGTGGCAGGATTCGACAGCTGGCTGGGTTCGCATCGGTCGCAGTGGCCTCATTTGTTTTAATGTGTCAATTTGTTGACATTGCCCCAAACTGTCTGCACATTATATACATACATACATACATACGCACATATATATACATATGTATATTTCTCTGTATATATCTCAACTGTGTGCTCTGAGGCTCTTGTTGCGCATACGCCCCGTTGGCCCGAGCTAATGCACACACCTGTAATCTGTCAGTCGACGCCTTTAATAAACGCTTAAGGACCGCTCGCCGCTCGCCGCTGCCCGCCTCTGGGCGTGGCTCGCTTTTGGCCACTTTGATTTAACATATTGTTTATAAACTTTGCAAAACATATTTCTGTCCCTTTTTTTTTTAGTTCTGCTTATTTTATGGCTTTGCTGTGCTCGCTTTTTGTTTAGTTGCGGCTCGCGGCGGCTGTTGCTTTTGCTCTGCTCGTTTTTTGTTTTTGTTTTGGCTGTTTTGTGTGGATTTTATCGCGTTTCGCTTGTGGCCGAGCGGGCTGCTGCTGCTCCTGCTGCTCCTGCTCCTGCTGCTCCCCCAGCTGCTGCTGGCAACAGTTTTATGACTGGCAAAAGTTGTTGTTGGCCATTTTGACATATTTCACGCTTTGCTTTTATGCTTCCTGTTTGCGGTACGCGGCTCAAGCTTAGGCCTTGTTCCTTTCCTTTGTATATGTATTTGCTTTTTGTTCAACTTTTTATACTTTTTGTCTCATAAAATTGGCATTTGTATTTATGGCCTTCGATCTGGGGTATGAGGCGTGCGTTTATCCTTACTTTAAGCTCGTATTCCGCGGCTCTTATCGATCAAAGCAAAACACTGTTTACTCTGCTCTCCCACACCCGCTCTCTTGGCCATTTGCAGCTTGTTCTGCATGTGTTTGGGCCATTAAAGTTGCCGTTTATTAAGTGCAAAATAAAATGGCCTCATTTGACAGCTTTTTATTTAGTTTTTTTGAGTCGGCGAAACTTTGCTGGCGCACCAATTGTAATATTTATTGTTAATGAGCATTAAATCGCTTTGTTAGCAAATCAGCTTGTATGAGACAGCTGTTGGGCTTCAAATATTATTCTTTAATCATTCTCATTTACAATGCCTTAAAGTGAACTGAATTCCCACTCCATTAGAGCAATTAGTAGAACTGCTTTGAATCACTTGGGGTTCTCTTTATGAATTCACTTGAATTTCTCTGCCAATTATTCGAGCTGGCTGGCGCACACCATATGCTGCTTCTTCTTCAACTTGTACAGCTGTTTAGCTGCTTTGAAAGCCATTTAATTAAATACTTGCATGTTGCTAAATGCAATTTTCAATGCATTTTATTTAAATTGCCTTCATTAGAGTGATAAAGCTGAAAGGATATAGAAACGAAATGTAAATGCAGCTTGTTTAGCCTAAGTGAATGTGTGCGTGTATGTGTGTGTGTATGTGTGTGTGCGTGTGCCTTTGCCGGGCATTTACCAGCACGTGAGTTTCATTAAATGCTCGCTGTTTGTTGGCTGCATTACAAAATGCTTCAGCTATTTGACTAGTTTTAGGGGTAGTTTAGGGGTAGCTGGGAGGGGCGGCCGCTTAATTGAGTTGCCAATGCCAAAGCGAGACGGCATCAGCAGCAAAAAAAGGCTAATTGCTGCCCATTGTTGTTAACGTAACGTTAATGCTACGTAACGTTAAGCAATGTCGATTACGTTGCGCCACACTTAACGCGACTAATGCTGAGCACTGGCCAAAAACGTAAGTAGTGGGCGTGGCACTAATTGTGTAGCTTACGATGATCGAGCGCGAAGCAAAGGTGCTGCAACAACACCTGTAAACATTCATTAAAACGGAGAGTCGCTCTGTCTCTCTCTCTCTCCCTCTCTCTCTCTCACTCTCTCTCTCTCTCTTTCTCTCTTCCTCTTTTGTGTTTGTCTAGTTTACTGTTTTGGCAACCTATTCACCTTCCGCTGCCGTCCTAATTTCATCGACGCCCTCACATGGCCGCCCGCTGTGCTCCCTGCCGTGTTTTCCTCCCCTTCTCCTGCTTCTCCTTCATTTTTTAGCCATTTTTTGTTGTGTGTGTGTGCGCATCGCGTGGTACGTGAAACGTTTGAGCATCGTAAAAAATTCGTCTGTGCTCACACTTGAGTCACACCGGCTGGCAGAGCACAGGCAACACTCGCTTTGGCTACAGCATCAACCCTCGCCCCAGAGTCGAAGTTCGCCTCAGTTTGTTTAGTTTTTTGCGGTTATCCGGCGTTTACATTGTCTAAACGCCCGGGCACGGCCAACAAGCGTACGGGATCTCATTTGCCAGCAGCAGCAGCAGCAGCAGCAGCCCGGCCGTAGGTGGCTCACTTGGCAACTAACCGACCCACTCCCCGCACCACTTCCCTCACAACTTTTTGTTGCGCACTTTTTTATAGCATTTTGTTGAGCTGCGCCAGCAAAGCTCTCGCTCTCCGCCCAAAGGTGTTTATATATCCACCCACACACACACTCGCACACACATTCATTCGAGTGTGTGTGTGTGTGTGTGTGTTTCGGCTTACCCCCCGTTGTACATTTAATGGCGTTGATATGGTTTTATGACCTTTGTGGCCTGTTACACATACGCCCCGAAAATTGCATTGTTTGCCTCTTTTTTCTTCTCTTCGCATCTCTGTTGTTTTTTTTATTACATTTATTTTATGTTTTTTATGATTTTGCGCTTTTGTTTCTTATGTTTAATTTTTGTTCTGCGCCCACCAAGGAGCCATCATTTCTAAGTTGATTTTCTTGTTTGGTTGGCGGAGGGAGGGGGAGGGAGGGAAGCTGTAACTGTAGCTCGGGCGTGAGTGCTGCCAAATAATATGCCATTGATTTGAGCTGCGGAAAGCTGCTCAAATGTGTTTGCCCGCACACTTGATGTGCAGCACACTCGGATATTTAGCATTTCAACGGTTTTATGCAGCTGAGTGGTGCACATTTCCCACTGCGATGCCAACCCCAAATGCAGACGCGACCACGGCCACGCCCACGCCCACAGTCAACCCCAATTGCCAGTCGAGTGAGTCGACGCCATTCGCATTCACATTCGCATTTGCGTTTTGGCTGAAGTGCAAAGCGTTTGTAAATAAAAATGCAATTCGATTTTGTTTTGTTGCGAAGCGCTCGAGTCGCTCGGCTTTGCTGTATTGTGTTGTGCAGTGTAGTGCTTGGTTTTTGTTTGTCGTCGTATTTCAAATGTGACAAATTGAGTGCCCCAAAGCCTGGACAAACAACACCTGCATATCTCTGTGTATCTCCCCCTCTATCTCTCTCTCTCTCTCTCTCTCTCTCTCTCTGTGTTAGTGTGTGTATCTGTGTGCCAGCGCGCAAAATTTGTTTGCATTTTTATAAGCATCGTCGGGTTATTGATGCCAGACAAGTGGACACACTCACTGACAGCCAGACCTAAAACGTATAACCGCAAAACGGTAAACATATACACACACACACACAGCAGCAGCAGCAGCAGCTAAACAAAAACTCTGAATTTTATGCCACTCTTCTGAATGGCACTCACAATATTTTCATTATTTGAGCTTTAACTGTGTTTTGAAAATGTTTCCTTTGAAAAGACAATTTGAATATATGGATTAGTTAATTCATTTTGTACTCTTTTCAATATGACAGTAGAGCAGTTATCTGAAATATATATAAATTTGTATATTTTTAACACTTTGAAGAAGCTCAATTCAATTCATTGATCGATTGGCTCAATTCATTTGCAGCAGTTGCAGCTAAATGAAGTAAAGAGCTCATAATGGAGCACTAACAGAGTTATTTAACGCACAGCCAACTAACCAACAAAAATTGATAAAATTCGATGGTTTGGGGCAATGTTGATTTATGCGATGTTGGCAGACAACTGTATAAGCAAATTGCGTGACTGGCTAATTGAAATGAGTAAGAAATGAGTAAGAAACGTGGGCGAGCTGAAGGAAAAATGAAATAAAAGCAAAAGCTGCGACTAATAGAGACAAGGATACTCAAATGGAAGGTGAATGACAACTTGAAGGCTATATAAGTATAGGTGTATATGTGTATAAATGTATGTATGTGTATGTGCAAAAGAAGCTAAAGAAATTAAGACTGGACTAAAGACAATTGTATGAAATTTAGCTAGATATGTGAGAAGATAATAGATACTATTAAATTGTTAATACATTTTAGATATATATTTTTTTATAAATGTATTGCAGTTGAATACATATGTGTGCCTTAAAAATACTAGAACAAAAAAAAAATCATTTGCAATTTTAATAATCTTCAATTTAGAAATGATTAATGAGAACATTTGTGCAGTTCTATTATTAATCAATAAGCTCTAACTACCCAAGTAACTCTGCCAGACAGTTCTGCATAGCCTAAGCTACAGTTGAGTAAAAGCCGAAAAAGAATAAAAGCCAAAAAGGAAAGGAAAGGAAAGGAAAGGAAAGGAAGAGGATAACTCTGAAATGGGAGACGCTATGAAGGCGGCCACTTAAAGCAGACCCACAAAGTAGACTCCCGAATACGGCGTAGACTTTTTACGAGCGCATGCAAAGCCCAACAGGCGAATATGGAAAATATACTCGGGCGGAGTTTTTGGGGCCGCCAGCTGAGTGAAGTATGTTTCGAAATTCATGAGCCACGAAAACGCATAAATATCCAAACTTTGCTTCGTTTTTGTTTTTCCCCAAACGCGTTTCTTTCTCTCTTTCGGTGTGCGAGTGTGTGTGTGTTTGACACGAATGTGCCAAAAAGCATGGCATTAGCTAAGCAAAACAGAGGGAGAGGGATAGAGGCAGATGTAGTGAGAGATAGGGAGAGAGAAAGAGAGCGAGAGAGAGAGTCAGCGAAAAAAGAGCACACGGCAGGCAATTTTATGAAAATTATGACAATAATTGTCATTAAATCAAAAATGCTCAGTAATTGTCTCATAAATTTACTATGCAAATTGTGTGGTAGGCAGACGGACGGACGGAAGAGCGGGCGGTCTGTTGGCTCAAGCGGTACGGGTATTTCGTGCTGGTCCTCGCCATTTTACGATATCAATAAAAACGTCGACAATATAAACTTAACTTTGGCTTTTTCGGCCCTCGTCTTCTGGCAGTGGCATTAAAATTGTATGCATAGCATATTTCTAGGCGCACGTTCGACTGGCTGCCACAAAAGTTTTTACGATGCCTCATAAAAGCGGCCAGCAAGTGACCCACCTTCACTCACCTCTCTCTCTCTCTCTCTTTGTCTCGTATTCTTGGCTAAGCCCACAAAGTGCTCAGGTACAGAGTTGCTGTAAAGGATTAGATAAGCCGAGACTTGTGCAGGCACTAAACCCATAGGCCATACCCATAGCCATGCCCATACCCATGCCCATGCCCGTACCCGTACCCATACTCGTACCCCTATCCAAAATCCAAACACGAACCCAACTTGGCTTTTATGCCTATGCACTTGTAGTTATGGACGCATTAAGCACAACTCCCACTGCTGGCGGTAGTTGCTTACCTGCGCTTTAAGCCCAGCCGGCGATTAAAGTGCGGCCACGCCCACACCGCTGCTGCTGCTGCTGCTGCTGCCCACAAATTTACACACAGGCATGTTGGCACGCCAAGGGGCGGTGTTCACAGGAAGCCGCAAAGTGGCTTTTTAATGCACACAGCAGGATCTGGCCGAGCCAGGACATTGCAGCAACAGCCGACAACAACAACAACAACAACAACAGCCAGCAGCAACAGCAACAACAATCATATGCAATTATATAAAAATCAGAAAACGTTCGCGTAAAAAATTTAAATAAATTTTTTGCTTACTTTGCGCGACTCAAACGTATGTGTGTGTGTGTGGTTTGTTGTGTTAATTTAATTAAAGCCTGTGCGTGTGTATGTGTGTGCGAGTGTCGGTGTGTGCTGTAAAATATGCCTGTTATAAAGTGCCAAATTGCTAGCCATTTGACTGCACAATAGCGTCTGCAGGCAAAAACAAAAATGAAGCGCAGACACAACATTAACATAATTGAAACTGACGCCGCTCGGGTAACACTTTGTTGGCACCCGCTCAAGGTCAGATTAAAGTCGCAGCATCTTTGCTGTATGAGTGTGTGCGCGTGTGTGTGTGTGTGTGTAAAAATATGGCAGCCTGGCTGTCGGCCGTCGGCTGTTGGGTGTCGTCTGTCGGCCATTTTGCCACTGATCCCCTGTGTAAAATTTCAAGCAGAGAAGCAACAATGTGTGTGGCTTAAGTTGCTGTTGTTGCTGCTGTTGCTGTTGTTGTAGCGTCTGATTTCACACTGTGTGCGGCGAGCAGCCGCCTTCATTAATAATTCACGAAGAGTCAGCAGTGGAAAAACCTTTCTCTCTACTCCATCAATAGCTAAGAGTAAAAGTATAAAAAATAAGATAAAACCAAATCCTTGCATATATCTAGAGAGAGATCCATATGTTTCGCCTGGGAGTCGGGTGCATTAAAGTTGGCTACAAAAAAACACGTTTAGGCGAGCAACTGATTTATGTGCTTATTGAAGCCCACGATGCGAGGCTTTATTAATTTACACTTTGAGCTGGTGTTGCTGCTGCTCCTGCTGCTGCTCCTGCTGCTGCTGCTGCTCCTGCTCCTGCTCCTGCTACTCCTGCTGCTGCTCCTGCTGCTGATGCTGATGCTGCTGATGCCTCTGACAGTTATATAAATTATTATGTTTTGCTTTTAGCATGATTGAAATGAAATTAAACTGCCTTTGTCAGCCATATAACTGTAGCGCATGTATGTGTGTGCGTGTTGGTTGTGTCTAACAGCTGCCAGGGACATGTGCAGAGAACAACAACAACAACAAGATAAACTAGAAAGCAACGCTTGAGGGGCGCGCACTGGAGCTGGGGCGATAAAATTTCATTTGGAAATGAAAATTTACTAAATGCCGCATAAAAAATGAAGAAGAAGAAGAATAAGAAGAGGCAGCTGCCAAAACAGACAACAAAATGGGAGTGAGCCAAGCAAAGTAGGTGATAAACATATTTCTTTATAAGCCTAGGCACATGCTCACATATATTAATTCATATGCCCACATAGAGTGCTTTTTACAATACTTTAATGCATGCGGGCCTAAGTTTCGCTCTTTATCAGAGTCTTTACTCAAAAATATTGGTTTGTTCACAAACATGAATATATAAATGTAATGGAATGGCAAAGTTCTCAGATTGAGTGTCTATTCCAGAGAACATATAGTCTGAAATATGGAATTTCACTTTGACATGCTAAAGTGAGAAACATTTTTAATTGAACCAACCCGCTGCTATCTACAGTTTAATGATTCTTGATAAATAAATAATATATAATATATATAATAATATACATAAAAAGAAAATTGATATTCTATCCACGAATTTGACATACGGCAACATAAAAATCAATTGAAATACAAATTTGCTTTAGAGCATATTCTATATGTAAAATTCTATAAGCAATATATACACATCAGCATATATATACATATACATCAGCATATATTTATATACCTACATATATATTTTTTTATATATTTGATTCATTGTCGAGCGCAGAGCCGCGTTTTTTTTAATGCGTGTGTGCTTGACAGGCAAAACCTTTTAGATCCTTGTTAAGTTGTCTAAATGCGCAGGTTTTTGGCACCCATTCATTTGTGCGGATGAATGTCAGCATGCGCATATTCATTCATATACGAAATATGTATGTATGTGTGTGTGTGTGTGGGGTGCCCTCTGCGTATTCGCGGTTTTTTTTTATTATTATTATTATTATAAACACATTTTTTATTTAGTCCTGTGCTTCTGGGCGCTTTATGTCATCAGCAGCTAAGCAGCAAATAAATTGAAAATATTCGAGTGCTTGGCGCTTGCACACAAAAATAAAATGTGAAAGTATGCTGATTGTTCTGCATGTCTCGAATGGGGAATATGCAGAAAACGAAGCAGCCACATGCAAGGATATTCGCATGCGAGCTGTAAGCAGCTTATAGATCTAAACTGATTTGGCTCTCAGCACTCAGCGCTCGGCTATGCAAATTAGCAGCGGCTTAAGCGGAAGCCAGCCCTGATGGACTAGCGCATACCCCGGCATTTTTTTCTAGTTCAATCATAATTAAAATCAAATAAGGCAGCCCGAACAAAGGAGGACGAAACCACAATATATAGAGATTAAATAGATGTCAGGCCAAATGAAATGCAGTGCTCCCCCTCCCTCTCTCTCTACCTCTCTCTCTCTCTCTCTCTCCCTCTGTTCATTTGTTTCTTTATCTTTCTGTTGGCCACTGGCAAATGCAATTGGCATAGCAAATGAAAGTCTCTCCCAATGCGGCATATAAATGAACTCATTATTATAAGACCCTGGACAGTAGTGGCAAAGAGACAATATTTATGCAGCGTCTTAGGCATTCGCAATTTAAGAATTCTACGAGTATTTTTCATTAATTTGAGCATTTAAATATTTACACAGTGGCACATAATTAATTGCCAGGCGCCTCAAGTGGCTACAAAAATGCGTAAATTATGCGAAGCTGGCGACGCAATTCACACTTAAAGCTGACAGCCGAGCGAGTGGCTACGAGAGCAGAGCAGAGGGCGGTGGGCAGAGGGCGGCGGGCGGAATGCCAGTGAATGGCCGAAGGTGAAATTTATGCGCCGAAATTAATTTCATGCAAAAACAATTAAGTTAATTTAGCAAAAGGCAACACAGCCGGGCAGGAGAAGCAGCCTCAGCCGGGCAGCCAAAAAGCGCAGCACAGGCACAAAAATCAGGCAAATGAAATATAATAAACTTTGCAGAGAGTGAGAGAGAAAGAGAGAGAGAGAGAGTGAGCGAGCGAGGAAGGGGGAATGAAACGAGCTGCCAAGCTATAAAGGGGTTGCTGAAAAAGGGCTTTAAATTTCCATCGCTAGCTATCTGAGTGAGTGAGTGTGTGCCTGTGTGTGAGTGCGTGAGGTGTGAGGGTGTGCGTGTAATACAAACGCAATTAAAACACACTCAAGAGGCGCAAACAACAGACAACAGTGGCTGCCAACAGAAACAGAATGAAACGACACCGTAAAACATTTAAATGCCGAATAGACAAGGCAACCAAAAGTGCCAGCTGTAAGCCGAGTGGAGATGGATGGTGGCAGGAGGCGGTAGTTGGGTACTCTACGGCTTCGCAGCAAGGGCAGCTGCTCCTGCTCCTGCTGCTGCTCTTTCTGCTGCTGCTGCTGGCCTGGAATTTCGCTTTCGAATTGCG
Source organism: Drosophila arizonae (assembly GCF_054131065.1). NCBI lineage: Eukaryota > Metazoa > Arthropoda > Insecta > Diptera > Drosophilidae > Drosophila > Drosophila arizonae. The sequence goes on from NC_142922.1 coordinate 9,983,047, forward strand.
TTGGCGCGTGAAATATCTGTATAAGGGCAGCGAAAGGATTGCGAATATGCCGAGGCAATGCATTTACCATAATAATAAGAGCAAAAAAGAAAATAAATGTTTCATTTGCTAGCAGCAGCAGAAATAAACAAGACAGATTGGCAGAGCGAACATAAAATACCCTAAAGTTGAAGTGCTTGAATCTTGCAGTAGTAAATTTCCGTGAGTCTATAAAATGGCCAAGTCTAGAAAATGGCTAAGAGACAAGTTGATTTATAAAAGAATCTAATAACTTATATAATTTAGTTAATAGAGAATTTTCTTTTTAATTGCCTGCCTTATAATGGACACGTGCCACAGACTCCTTAGAATTTCCAATTATCAAGAATTATTTTATAATTATTTGCTTCAAATACACATTACTCTAGTAATTTAACAAAATTATAATACCCTCCAGCTAGAGAGTATAGAATAGAGAAGTGAAATAAAAAAGCCAACTTGAGATGAAAGCAACTGGCGTCTCATTGGACGCTGGAGTCATTTATCACGCGAATGTCAAGTCGAGCAAGTGCTCAAAATGCTTTTTAATTGCATTTCAAATGACAGCCAAGTGCTTGGACCACTCAAAAGGCTAGCAAGCCGCTTGGCTTTAGCGCCATCTAGCGTCGAGTAGGGCCAATGTTGAGGTGTTAAATGAAGCGTGGAACGAATGCAGACTCTGGACAGCACTGAAAGTGTGTGAGAGAGTGTGTGTGAGTGTGTGTGTGTGTGTGTGTGTGTGTGTGTGTGTGAGTGTGTGTGAGTCTTAGCGCTTGCAATGACATTGACACAACCTCTAGGCATTGAACAACCCTCTACGCTTACCTACACCCCCGCCCCGGCTCGAACGATCTCTCCTGCTTAGCTAAGCCAAGCGGTTTGGCTTGCAACTCACAAGCGTGCAATAAATTTTTCAATGTCATGCGTCTCGTGCGCGCAATCTATATAAAACAACAACAGCAACAACAGCAACAGCAATAGCAACAACAACTACAAAGCAATCGCACATGGCAGCCAGACAGCAGCAACAACACCCGCAACATTCCCTGGCTGTTGCCAATCTGGCGACCGCTAAGCACCCAACGGCAAAACAAACTTCCAATCAGACCCAAGCCAGGCTCCAGCAATAGCTACAGTTGCCTGCCTGCCTGGACTGCTGCCTCGACTGCTGGCTGACTTTGTGATAAATGTGCTACAGCTTTTTGTCTCTTACTTCATTTGAAGTTGTTCGCCTTCGCTTTGGTTGGGATGTGGCACTTGGCTTGGCCAGCAGCAAGCAGCTATCTAGCTAGCTGGCTTCTATCTATATATGTATGTAGATATGTATATACATTTATATGTCTTCGCACATTCTCTTCTACCAGCTCTTAGCTCGGAAAGTGTTGAAGCAGCACTTTGGCAGCGCATCAACGCCAACGAGCTATACTCTGCGCCTTCCTGTCCCTCGGCATATTTGCTTTTTATCTACGCTTTGCATGCAGCTGGCGGTAGGAAACTCATCGCAGTTGCCGCTCAGCGTAGTTTTTCTTGTGCACAAGTTACATTTTTAATCGCGCCTTTGAGACTTCATTAGTGCAAAGAACCCAGAGAAACGCAATATGAATGGCTAAAAGCAACTGCAGCAGCAGCAGCAGCAGCAGGAGTAGCTGAAGCAGCAGCAGCAGGAGTGGCAGCAGCAACTGGAACTTTGCTGCGTTTAGGTTTGGGGCTTTTCGGTTTTTGGTCTGGAACATGTGCGCGACTCAAGAGCAGTTGCCAGGCTGCTGTTGTTGTCTACCAAATGGCGCATGAAGCAGCAACAACAACAGCAACAACAGCTACAGCAACAGCACCAACAGCAACGCCAACTCTCTTATAGCCGCTGTCTGGCACTTGAGTGAGTCAAGTGTTTTTTATAACTCCTTTTCTGTTCAGGTTTAAATGAAGTGTTTGTCTTGAGCTTCAAGTGTGGCGTGTTTTGATTTTTATTTAAACTAAAGCAACAACAGCTAAAGCAACTACAGCTACAACAGCAACAGCAACAGCAACAACAACAACAACAACAACAATACGAACAACTTTCATCACTAAATGCCACTCGAACAGTTTATTGTTGATATTTGCGCACGCACTTCAGCAGCGCTGCTAGCAGTCAGCGTCGCTGCCAGCAGCCAGCGTCGCAGCCGGCGTCACGGTCGCCGTTACACCTTTCACTTAGGCGCGCTTGACAACTTCGTCATTGTTGGCGGCGCACATGTCGTATGCGTGTTACGTGACTTCTTTCTGTACTTGCCAAAAACATAAAATATGCATAAATGCCAACATGCTGACTGCCGACGCGACTTTGCTGCCAGCTGCTGTCTTGACTGTCGTAAAAGAAGGCAGCAGCAACAACAACAACAACAACAACAAAAGCGAAATAAATAAGAAAAGTGCAGGAAGAGTAGGAGCCAACAGGAAGCCGGCGAATTTGCTGAGCTGCGGAAGTGCAAATGCTTTGCGACGAACTGGAACAAGGCTACAGCAGAAGAAATAATATTTTCATTTCATTTGCAGCTTATTGACAATTGACATGAAAATGGGGCGTACCCGCTCGCTGCTGCTCTGCTCCCCTCTGCTCACAGTGTGCCTCTTGCCGTTTTTATGCTTTTGTTATGCGACTGCAAATAAAGTAATAAAAACAAAACACAGCAAAACAAAATAAAACCAGAAACGGAACAACATTGTACTACATACAACAAGTTTGCCAGCAAAAATATCTCAAATGCTTAAGCTGCTGACACACAACATTGACATTTGCTTTTTCAACAACAACAACAACGCCGACAACGCCGACAACAACAACAGCGAGAAAGCAAAGCATACATAACTTTGTCAAATATTTTTAATGCATATTCAGTTTGCATTGCGTGCCTTGAGTATAAAACATTTATGGCTGCTTTTTTTTTTTTTAATATATTTTTTTCTTTCTCATTGTGGAAATGTGCAGTGTCATTGGGTTGTCGTTGAGTGCGCTACATGCACGATATTATTACATAACAAAATGTTCCTTTATTAGCTCCATATATTTTGCCATTTCATGCGGCTTACAGGAGACTTTGAAAAGTTTGCTAATATTATGATGTATAGCAAGTGCAGATATCTTAAATTAGGGGTGGGCAGAGGGAGTTGGAGCCAAATTTGAATGTGTGTAACAAGAATGGGAAATATATGTATGTATATACATAAATAAATATGACATTGGCTGAGCTGTAGCAGCTTACACTGAATGCTCTAAAGCCTCCACTTTCTCTCTCTCTCTCTCTCTCTCTCTCTCTCTATGGTTCTTCCCCTAATTCAAATACTTATTATACCCAATGTTTAGCTGCTTTAGTGTAAATACTTTCCTCTTTAGATCTTGCTCAACTACAATGCAAACGTCTCGCCTTAAAGAGTTTGCAGCATTTCACACGGCTGAGCTGCATTTTGTCTGATAAATATGCAGTGCGCAGTAAGAAAAGACAAATGCCCTGCAAATCGGGGATTAAATTTGCAGTTTCACGCAACACTGCATCAATTTGTATATTTTTATTTTGATTTTTATTTCGATTTCTATTTTTATTTTATTTGTCTGTTGAGCTGTGCTCCGGCTCAGCTTTGATATCAAATATGCCAGCAATCTGTCTGCATTTTAAATGAAACCGAGAAAGATTTATTGTGTCCAATAGGTAGCCCGCAACCCGAGACTGTCTCAGCCCCGCCCCTCTCTCTCTCTCTCTCTCTCTCTCTCTCTGTCTCTTTGAGGTGTCAAGTGCTGCTGTGCAGAGATGTAGCATAAATTATGTTTTATTGAAACTGATACTTTGACAGCAAATCTGAGCGCAGACTTTTCAATCAGCGTGCAGCAAACTGTTGCTGCCCAACAGCAGCAGCAGCAGCAGCAGCAGCAGCAGCAGCAGCAATAGATAAATCACAAGACGTCCCGAAGCGCTGACTAACTGCTGTCGGCGGCTAGCTGAGCTCCATAATTAATTAGCTTTTAATGCTGCCGTCGCGTCGCATCGGACATGAAACGTTGGCAGTTTGAGTGCATTTAGTCAAACGGAAAATGATGCCAAGGAATGCCAAGGCGAATGCCAAAGAAAATCCTCAAACGCCGAGTTGTGATTCTGACAAGCCAGACAAATAAACACACACACACACACATACCCAAGCGCATACGCATCGCACATCCATTCAAGTAAGAAAGAAGCAGATGAGTGGGCGGAAGTTGGGCGGTTGGGTGAACGCAAGCACATAATGCTTGATCCTTTGTAGACATTTCGTTAAAAGTTAGCAGGCGGCACATAGCTATAGCTCTTGCTAGTAGCTGTAGCAGCAGCTGTAGCGGGAGCAGGAGCAGGAGCAGGAGCTGTATCTGAAGCAAAGCACTGCCAACAATCAAATCAAAAGCAAACAATGAACAAAAATGTAGGAAAACATAACCAAAGATAAGCGGCTTGCAGCGCTCAAGCAAAAAAGATGGCGACAACGACAATAACAACAACAGCAACAGCAACAACGATGACAACATTGTTGTAAACGGAAACGCAGACATGGAAAAAAAATGGCAGCTCGAAAGAAAGAAAACACGAACACAATCCAATTGAAAGGGGGGAATGGGGGTAAGTGTGTGTGTGTGTGTGGGTGTGTCCTTGTTGTCCTGCGCGGCACTGTGGTCGGGCATCGCCTGTTGTCTGCTGCAAATACCGCAACATGTACTCAAGCAGATAATGTTAAATACCACTCGAGCAGGAGCAGCAGCAGCAGCAGCAGCAGCAGCAAAAGGAAGCAGCAAATCCATGTAACAACAAAAGACATAAGCGAGAGAGCCAACAGCAGCAGGAGCAGTAGCAGGAGCAGCAGCTAAAAGGACACCAGCAAAGGACATGGCCGTCGTAAATGCGAAATACGAAATGCGAAATGGCCAAATGGGAAAAATGAAACCGAAAGCTCGGCAGTCCGCTCCAGTACAGACAGCCCAAAAGTTCAAAGACTCGCCCAAACGGCCCCAAAAAACTGTTGCAATGGCCACACAGGCGCAGCCCCGCCCCCTTCCCACCCCATTCGCAATGTGCCCGCCAAACTAAACTGTGCCTGGGCCGGAAAATTTAAGCGCAACATTAAATAATTTACAAACAAACGGCGCAACATTCGCCTTAATCGCCGGAAATGCCCGAGCAGAACAAGAAAACAGAAATGAAGATGAGGCGGGCAGAGAGCAGCGAGCAGCAGCAGCGGGCAGCGGGCAGCGAGCAGCAGCAGCGGGCAACGCATGTGCAACTGGCAGGCGACGTTGAAAGGAAAATCAATAAAACGTGCGAGGCGGCTGGCTGGTGTTGCCGCCACTTTTACTTTTTGCCATTGCCAGCGCAAGATGCGACACGGGCAATGGCAATGGCAACAGCAGCAACAACGGCGACGGCGACGGCTGCCAGCACAAGCAGTTTCCGCTGCCGACGTCGCCGTCGCTGTCGCCGCTTTGTCATTTGCTTAGCCTGCAGCTAAAATCGCCTGTCTGCCAGCCTGTCTCTTTGTCGCCGTAGATACACACACCATCACACACTCATACAGAGAGAGAGAGAGAGAGAGAGAGACAGATGTGCTCTCGTTGGCTTAGGTGTGGCACATGGCAGCTGTTGCCCCTCAGCCGGGGCTACAAAGTGCAACAAACCGAATTGAAATTGTCTTGTGCGTGTGTGTTAAAGGTGGGCGGGCGAGGGGCTTTTTGCATTTTATTTATTTATTTATTTATTTATTTTTTTTTTTTTTCAAGAAAGCCCCGCACTTGAGTTGCTTGGACAGCCAGGCGGGCAGAGACAGACAGCGTGAAGCGTTAATCTTTGAAATAAAATATGTATTTGTTTTGAAGCAGCAATTGAAGCTGTAGCAGCAGCAGTGGCAGTGGCAGGAGCAGCAGCAGCAGCCGCAGCAGCAGTGGCAGGCAAATCGCTTGAAACGGGATTCAACCACCAAAATGTGTTGCATGCTTTAGAGCGCAAAGGCGCAAGGCGCGCGCGCTCTTTGCGGCATTTTGATTATCTTTGACGCAAAGCGACTTTTCATAGACTTTGCATAAATTTTGGCAAAGCAAAAAAAGCCTTCACAATATCTTTGTGTGTGCGTGTGGTGTGTGTGTGTGTGTGTGTGCGTGTTTGCACATGTATTTTTTTTCTTGGTATCTTTTACTTAGCTACACACTTCTAAGCTCTGGCAAATTGACAAAGAACTTCACATTGCCTTGCCGCCTGCCCACTCTCTCTCTCTCCGTCTCTCTCTCTCTCTCTCTCTCACCCTACATCGCTCTCTTTCCTCTCTGTCTGGCTGTATGGCTCACTCAATTTGTGTTTGATTTTTTGGGGCTTCTTTTTGGCCAGGTGCTTCGTTTTGCGTTTCTTCGTTTGCCTCGCAGTCAACTTTATTTGCATATCAACTATGTCTGTGTTTGCCTGCACGCCAGCTGCTCTCCATATGTGTGAGTGTGTGAGTGAGCGTGTCTGTGTGTGTGTGAACATGTATTTGTGGCGCGCGCTAACATTTTGTTTGTATTTCATTAATATTGCAGAGGTGGCGTTGTTTGAAATCAAAACATAAATATTAACATTCATGAATTGAAACTGAAATTGTATCGCCGTGAGCGCATTTCCTGAACCCGTAGCCATAACCCCAATCCCCAATCCCCAATCCGATCCGATCCGATCCGAATCCCCAATCTCCAATCCGAGTCCTCAATGCCCTCAGCCCAAACCTTTAGCGACACTGTGCAAAAATGATATAAATGCCGCCGCACAAGCCGCAAACCAAACAAATAGCAGACAGACATAGATACACACACACACACACATGGCAACACATGCAACAACGTTTTCAACAATATTCAGGCAAAAAAAAAAGTACCAAAAAGGTAAATAAAACATAAAAAAGTGGGCAAATTTAAATTATACTGTGAAATGCAAGGCAAATATTTTCGTCTAGCCGAGATCAGTCAGCTGGACAGCTGCTTATACATACATCAAGCATACGCCCCATAACCCCCAAGCGGCAGACACACACACACACACACACACACACACCCACACATTCAACTCTTACGTGCAACGCGCATTTGTTGTCGTGATTTGCTTGTTTTTCATTTAACAACCACATTTTGTGGCGTGCACAAGTTTTGTTTTATAATTTTAAGCAAATATCAGAGATAGCATTCGCTGATATCCCGCCGAGCTGTCCGACGGCCAAAGATATTTTTTGTCGCTGTTAAAAAGCAATTGCTGAGCGATTTAATTAATTTGATAATTCCAAATAAATTTGCATTTATATTTAATAAAATTGCTATGGAATTTCACTTGATTAAATATAAATAAATTGTTTTAAGTTTGTTTGAAAGCGGAATAAAATAAACTCGACTTGATTTTATTATGGAAAAAGAAAATAGAGTCCTTAATTTAATTACAAATAAATACTTTTTTAAGTAAAATAAATAATTGATTAATTTACTTTTACATATTAATTTATTTTATTTTATTTAAGTATACATATATTTTGAAAATATTTTGGTATATATTGAATAATTTTTACTTTTTTATCTTTATTTAATTAATACTCAATTTTTCCTTTAAGTAAAAAAAAAGAAAAATTAATTTATTTATTTGAAGTTTACAATTTATTTTTATATTTATTATATTTCATATTTTTTTATCACAATTTATATTTAAATATGTATAAATTTTCAATATATATTAAGATATATATTATCACAATTTATATTTAAATATGCAAATATTTTAAATATATTTTAGGATATATATTCACATTAAAATTTAATCACAATCACTAATTGATTTCATTTATTGCTCTTCTCTTTGCAGGTATGTCTACTGGAAGCAAATGTCATTTCCTTGTACAACTCTCACTCGATGTTTCATCAATGTAGATATTTCTCTGCACTCTCCACAACACTCATCATCCGAACACCCCTATCATTTAGACTAACTAACGAAAATCTTTTAATTTTTCACGTAGTTTGTTTTCGCTTTAAAAACTAATCAAACAACTAAATTTACTCTGGTATATGCGTGCTCTATGTGTGTTTCATCTACTTGTATGCCCTCTCACTCATCTTTCTGTTATTGTTGTTGTGTGCGTGTGTGTCTGTTGGTGTTGGTGTTGGTGTTGCTGCAAATTGTGGTAAATATTTAAACGTTTTCATTATCATTTTGTTTGATGCCGGCGCGGAGAGGAGAAATCTGTCAGAGATTTGCGAAACCGCCGAAAACAATTTGTGTGCTTAATTAAAAATTTAAATTACATCAAATAGCCGGGCGTGGCAATGGCAATGGCAATGGCACTGGGTGGCTACCAAGCAACAATTTGTGCGTGTGACAAATTTACGGCAAGCCCGAAATAATGTGCCCTGCACTGCCATTACAAGTATGACATGCATTATGGCCAGAGGAAGCGTGGCAGCGCCCTGTCGCACCCTGCCGCTGCCTTCCGCTGCCTGCCGCAGAGGCCCGGCCACATGCTGCCACACTAATTTGTGCATTCCCAAGTTGCAAGTGCGAAAAACAAAACGCTGCTGCCGCCGCCAAGTTGCAGGCTTGAAAACTTTGCCCTCGTCCTAGTCCTGGAGCCAGCCAGTCCTCATCTGCGTCCTCCTACAGCTCCAGCTACTGCTCCCTGCTTCCGTACGCCTCCTGCTCGCTGTTGAGTGCAGAAATTAATTGCATTAGAAAAGTTGCACGAAGTCGCACATGTGGCAGGCGGCAACTGGCAACTCGGTGCGCCAAACTTGCGCTTATTTAAGTTTAGAAATGTCTTGGTAAAGTTGCCAGTACCCTGAGCCAGCGACCACGCCTTCGCCCCGCCCCGCCCCCGCCCCGACTCCTTTGGCGTCCTGTACAAACGTTTGTCAGCAAACTTAATTTCTGAACTTTTTCGTTGCCAGCCAAAGCAAATGGCATGCAGCCCAGCCCCGCCCCTCACCGCCCCGCCCCCAATCGACGCTGGCAAAATGCTCGTCACCAACTTGGTCGCTTATTCAACGTCTTCTTATGAAGCTGCTCGAACGAGTATGATGGGCCATGGCTGGCCTGGCTGTGGGCTGAGTGCTTGGGGCATATTTTAAAGCTTCGCTGCTAGTGAAAACTTGCCAGACGCACATTTTACATAAATGCTGTACTTAAATGCACATTTTGTCATAATGCGCCAAAGGAATGCCCAACTGCAAAAAAAAAAAAAAAAAAAGAAAAAAGAAAAGGAAAGCTAAGGGAAAACATGGCGCAACTCTGAGCCAAATTAAGATTCTTGGCTGCGGCACAAGTCCATAACAATTTTCAATAAATAACATTTTGTTGATTTTCCAAAGAGGCAAGCCATGAAAATATGCACCGGAGAGTGCCCGAGGGCCGCCAGCAGACTGATTGACTAGCACATACTCTGTGAATGCCACACGCACTAGACTCCCACCTAGAGTCTTTGCTTAAAACGAAGAGCCCCATCAAACATGAATTTCTCATGCAATCAGCCACATTTCCAATTATCCGACGCTGTCTGACTGTGTGGCAGACAGCTGCTGTTGCCCATTGGCATAGAGTTTTTGTAACAATATTTAAATGGAAACACAGGGTATCCAAATAAAAAAACAAGAAAATTATAGGTACATATATACTTTCAAAGGAAAATGCAGAAAAAGCAACTGTGAAATGTTCAATGAAAATGTTGTGCATTGGCTTGGAAGCTGTGCACATGTCTCTGCATGCGTACATGCGTGCATGTGTGTGCCTGTGTGTGCATGTGTGCGTGCTTGTTAGTGCAATTGCACATAGACAAATGCAGCTTTTGTCTTCGCCTCCATTGCCGGCAGCCTTGGCCCTTCTTACCGCCAGGCAGCTCGTTGTCAAAGTTACTTTGTATTGAAATTAGACACATTTCCGTGCATGCGAAATGCCAACGGCAGCAAGGACTTCCACTTTGCCATTTTGCGCATTGATATGCCGATGCGCACGGTCGGGCTGAGCAGGTGTGCTGACTGGCGAACAGACAGACAGACAGACAGGTGCTTGGGTAGCGCTGCAAAGTATGCTATAGATTTTTGCTCGAGCGCCTCGCACATCCTATGCGTGTGTGTGTGTGTGACAGCGACACTCGTTGACATTGGGGCGACAATGCGTCAAGCTGACGCACCCCTTTAACACATTCGCACACACACACACACACACACTCACACCATACACCTACCGGCACACGGATATAGTCATAGACACATACACGCACATTCACTAATTTGCATATTTATGCAATTATACGCTACCTTTTGTGCATGGGTTTTTGTGCTCTCGACTCTTAGCGGACTCAACCCCTTCGGCCTTTTCATTTTTGTATTTTTGGCTGGCTTTGGCAAACGCAACTCCCACCACTCAGCACTCGACTCCGCGACTCCAACTCCACCTCAACAGTTGGTCGCGCCCGCCGTCAGGTCGCGCACAGCATGTCACTTGTCACGCCAAACACGAACACGTTAAATGTCAACAATGAAGTGACGCAGCAGCGGCGACAGCGGCGGTGGCAACGGTCATTGTCCTGCCTGCTGCTGCCCCGCCGCCCTGCCATCAACTGCCTATAGCCGGTGCTGTGTCCTGCGTCCTGCGGCCTGTGCGCTGCTCTGCACGCTGTGGCAAGTGGCGTCGCATTGAGTCGAGTCGAGTCGAGTCGAGTTGAGGCGAGACAACAGCCGCTCGACTCGCCTGACATTTGACACTGTCCCAGCGTTTAGTGATTTATTTCATGTTGACATGCGTCGTTGTCATGACAGAGGATCAGCCAGCGCCCCAACCCGCTCCAATCAAAATAAAAGATAAAAGATAAAAATAAGTAAAAACAGATACAAGATTCAAATAGAAATTGCGCTCAATTTTGTCATTACAGTTATTCCAGCTAAAAAAAAAAATCGAAAACTTTATGCAAATGAAGTTCCGCAACGAAGGGCGTCTGCATCCTCATTGTGTCATCTACAACCTCCCCAACCCCTTCCAGCCCCAGCTCTGCCTTCTGGCAGCAACCACAACCACAGAGAAGGGTGCTCTGATGCTGCTGTTTGTTATCTCTGGCGAACGATCTCTCAATCATGTTGCGCATTATGAAAATTGCATAATTCTCCGCAATGAGCGCAAGGGTTGTGTTCACAGCAGCAACCCCTGCCCCAAATGCCGAATGGCACTTCAATTAGAGTTGTGTAAATAGAACGCAAATGTAAATAAACAAGCGAGAAGCACAACTGGCACGACTTGCCGAGATCAAGGCAGCTTAGGCACACCTCAGCATGGCCAGTGCTGAAAACAGTGTTGCAAGCGAGCTCCAGCCATACACAATTATCAACGTAGCTGGCATATTTCGACACATCTCAGTTGGCTTTGCATTTTGACATTTATGCCTCGCTGTCTGCTCTTAAACAGTTTTATTGAGCGAGCTACGCTTGGCTTCAAATTAAAGTCAATTGCCCGGGCATTTTGGCTGCTTCATTGCGGCACTCCCCCCCCGCCAACTGTCTGGGCTGCAGAAAACTTTCTTTTGACTGTCAGCACAGACAACATCCTTTCTTCCAGCAAGCAAAGTGTGTGTGCGGGTGTGTGTGTGTGTGTGTTACATTTACTTGTTAGCCAAAAATTGTTGTTGCCTTTGACTGACATGATTATAAGTTGTATGTGTCTTTCGCTCTGTTCAGTTCAGTTTCTGTTTCTGTGCATAGCATGTTGCTCGATGTCTGCCAGAATGTCTGTCCGTCTGTCCGCCTGTCCGTCGGTCCGTATCGCTCGGCACGTTAACTCAAACGAAACTAATTTAATGCGCTGCAAAAAGTATTCAAACAATTGCACAAGGCGACGCCCAAGTGAAAGTCGAGCCAAGCACTGAGAGAGAAAGAAAGAGAGAGAGAGAGAGATAGACAGAAAAAAACCCAAAATAAAATGCGAGCACATCAAACGACGAATTCCATTTGCAGCGCTCGAGCGCCAGCGAAAAGGAAAAAGTTTCAGCTTAGCTCGTTCTTAACTCAGTGCAGCATCTATTTTATTTTATTTATACCCTGTAGATACTCTACCCATAGGTGAATACAAGTATATATATATACATAGGCATTAAATTGAGATTGAGGGACAAAGGCAGAGATAGACACTTTAATACTATTTATTTACAGGGTATTCAGCTGTCTGCCTGAGCACTGCAGTCACTCGAATTTTTTTTGAAGCAAATTCAATTGTTGGGGCGTGTATGTGTTTCGCATATGGGCGTGGCACAGCGCAAAATGTTAACAATTTTATTTATGTTGGCTTTGAACTTGCGCTCATTATTTGCACACAGGGACACGAGACAAAGCGAGAAACCCTAAGAGAATGCGAGAGAAAGCGAGCAAAGGCAAAACACAAACAAAGCGAATTGTTGCATAATTTCAGCGAGACAAAGAGACAGCGGGAGAGAGAGAGAGAGGGTGATAGAGAGCGGTGGGAGGGGGGAGGGGGAAGTAGAGGACTTTTGTATGGCTTTAAAACACATTTCACATGAAATTAGCTTAAAAGTTCTGGCTCTAAAGCTATTAGTCACACACAGATAGAGAAGCAAATACCCACACACTCACACACACACACGCACACATGCTCAAACATTGGGCACCTTTAAATGGGCGCCTGTCAACCCCTTTCGCCAGCAGACTATTAGTTTGGCCAACATTCCGGGCCAAACTAAATACATTTGTGTTAATTTTCGAACACACACACACACATACACACACTCGTACACGCACATCACACAAATGCGTAATAAAAAGGCTTAGTGGCGGCACTCTGACAAGGCGGCGTCGACTCGCCGGGCCGCTCTTAAGTCGCTGCCGCCCTCCCTCGGAAGGACCTTGGGAAATTTGCATATGTGTGGCTGCCATATATGCGACTCATACATCAAACTATTAAAAGCCCCGTGTGGAGGCCTCCAGGGCATCGCAGTGAGCAACTAGCCCCACACGCAGCGCCCGCTGCTGCGCCGTGCTGCGCCGTGCTCTGCTCTGCCGGCATTTGTCAAATGTTGCGGGCCTCACTCTCTTCCTCCCTTTCGCTCTCCTTCTCTCTCTCTCTCTCTCTCTCTCTCTCTCTGCTGGCTGCTGCCAGCCAAAATAGCAACAGTTTCTCGGGCCAAAAAGTTGTACAACATTGTTGCGGCCACGCCCACACTTGCAGGCACAGCTACTCACATGTGTATGTGTACGTGTGTGTGTGTGCTTTGAAAAAGTTAAAGTGTATTTTGGTTAGCAGCGACAGCAGCAGCAGCAGCAGCCCCAGGATCAGCAGCAGGTGCATATTTACATATTTAGATGTGTGCAATTTTTTAGCCGTTTCCTGCGGTCGTGCGGGTTTTGTCTTTTTGCGGGCTTTGTGGCTAAATGATTGAAGCCAGCAGCCCTATTTAGACTTTGAGCTGTGCACTAAATTAGTTTCATTAGTTTTTCGAAAACCTCCTCGTTGGACGGGCAAAGTTCGGCGTGTGTTTGCCAAGTTTGAATTGCCTGTGCGGATGTCGGATGCGGATGGCGGATGTCGGATGTCGAAATTTGGAGAAAAACTCACGTAAATTCTATGGCTAGACAACATAAACAATGGCCAGGTCCACACACACACACACACACACACACACACACATACTACATACAACCTATCATAAATTGCTTTGGTCCGGGTCATTTTTTATGGCAGCTTCAAAGCGTTGCGAGCCCTGTCTGAGCTCGGGTCTTTGGGGGCAATTAAAATAAATTATGAGGTGCAGATTTACGAAAATTAAGAGATTGTTTTTCCAACTACACCCACCCACACACACACTCACACACACGCACACGCGCGCACGTACACTAAAGAATTGCATAATAAGAGCAAGGCTAAAGATAAAGCACAAGTGAAATCAACTTTCAGGTTGAGCGTCGCTCCCGCTGCGCTGCAAATGGCAACAGCACGTGTTCAACCTGATACACACGTGAGTGTAACTCTCTATATGTGTGTGCGTGTGCTTGTCTGTGCTAAAAGCTCATCAGCAGTCAGCACACCTGGCGCGCTCCCGCCACACATTGAAGCTCGACTATGGGCAAAGGTTTAGGTTTAATCTGAATTTTTAGTATCCTTGGGCATCCTGGGGCATCCTTGCGCTGCCGGCGCAGGCTCTCGCAATCAAGAATTCAGGTCATGTGCATGTGAACTCAATTAAGCAGCACATAACTTACAAACCGGATTACAATCATCATCAACAACAGCAAAAACAACAACAACAGGACGAGCAGCAGCAACAGCAGCAGCAGCAGCAGCAGCTGCGAGCGCCTTGAACCTTTTCCACATTCACGCCGGCTCCTGCTTAAAGCCCGACCCGCTGCGCATGCAAAGTAGCAGCCGCAGCAAATGGCGACCATTGACCAAGCAGAAAGAGAGAAATGTCTGACGGAAACTGTGCGTACTTGAGCTGCTGCTGCTCCTGCTGCTCCTTCCACTCCTGCTGCTGCTCCTGCTGCTGCTGCCCAATGTTGACTTTTCAACGAGCCTCAAAATATGTTACTCATTCGCCGCGTGTTAACCTTTTTGTCCTGTTGCCGGGTGCAAAACAATTTGCAACCATAAATTTGCCACAGCAAACAAGGCGCAACACCTACCCAGCCCAGCCCCTGCCCCAGCCACTCCCACACCCACATTTCTCAGGCCATTTTTGGGGCAGTCATTTGAGGTAAGGTCAACAGCTGTCGAATTGGGGAGGCCATGCCAGCAGCGGGGACCTGACTTATTTCGTATGTATCGCAGGATATGAAAATTTTCACTTGAATAATTAATTGAACAGGCAGTTGGCAGAGGGCTGGTGGTGGGGGGCGGGCTGCGGGTGGCAATGGGCAATGGGGCAGCCAGACGACCCAAACATGAAGCATGCGGCATGTCCTTGTTGATTTTGTCTTGTTGCGGTTGGCATTTGGGGCACCTGCCCACCGTGCACCAGCCCATCCCCCCATCCCCCCAACCACCCCGAGCAGCCCCCTGCCAATTGCTGTTTCCTGTCCCATCTGCCGTGGTCTTGTCTTGTGGCGCCCGGCTGGCCTCCATCTTGGCTGCGTTTAATTAAGCAATACAATTCAACTGACCCGACCGGAAGTCCAGTCTGAAATGGCAAATGGAGAAAGAAGAAGAAATGAGGGAAAGGGCATATAGAAGCCGAGCAAATAACAAACGTAAATAAGCAGAGGTAAAGGGAATTCTCACAGTTGTGTGCAGGCTGTCACTGTTTGCACTGACCCACGCCCACGCACCACTGCGATCTGTGTACCACTGTGCGTTTGTGCATGGCATTTTTGTTTTTTTGGTTTTGTTGTTGTTGTTGTTGTTGTTGTTGTTTTTTTTAATCCGCTTTAAACCGCCGCCGCAACAAGCAAAACAACATTTAAGCCTTTCGTGATAAGCATTTAAATAAATTAAAGTCCCCCGCGCCGGAACGCGGCTGGGCCATTGTAGCTTAGGTTGCCACTGTGAATACCCTTTCTCGAATATCTCTCTCCCGCTCTCCCTCTCACTCTTTCTGTCTCGCCTGCACGCATACGCCCACAGCCGCGTGTCAACAATGCAGCTAACCACACGCGCGCTCTAATGAAAAATAGCACGAGTGCCGCATATAAACAGCAGCGCGCTTGCATAATGATGGACTTGCCAAATACCCTGTAGAGCAGACACATGGCGAGCTTAAAGTATGCTTGGTTTATATAAGGTTTCATAACCCTTTATTATATTGTTATAAATATGAGAAAAGTTTATAGCATAAGCTTCTCTCCCAGCTACCCTTCAGCCACTGTTCATAGCTTAAGGGGTATGTCAAAGAGTGGTAAAAAGGCGAGAGCCAAATGAAATGAACGCATAAAGATTTGTCAGCGCTGATAAACAACAAAGCCGGCGTCACAACGTTGCCCCGCCCCCTCGCTCTGCCCTCGCCCTCGTCTGCGTGGTTCCGCTGCATGGGATTGGGTCTGGGCCAGCCAGCAGCACCCGCAAATGCGCAAGTGTTGCGGCTGTTGTTGCTTTGATAAAATGCAAAAAAAAAAAAAAAAAAAAAAAAACATAAAAAATTGAAATGGCATTGCCAAACCGCAGAATGTGCAGCGCGCTGCTAAGTATGCTATATTAATTTGCATTGTGCACATTTAATGACGGCTTTGTCTGTCTGCGGCTAAGGCTAAAGCGTTGCCAGTCTCACACTGCCAACAGCTGCTAACGGTATTGTCAATAGCCATATCGAAATTTACAGTTTAATTAACTGTGCAGCGGCAAGTCGAACGAGTTTTCTATTGCCAAGGGAAATAGCTAATCGCTGCCAGAGCCAAAACAACATCATCAAGTAGAGAGAGAGAGGGAGATAGTGAGGGAGTAAGGGAGAGTGAGTCTGTTTATTGTCATAAGAGATAATCACTTTTGCATTGAAATTGCAAAACACAAAAAATATATGTATGTATGTATGTGTATGGATGCTATATGAAGGGCTTTTGTTTCAGCTGCAATCAGCTGTGGCCAGCCAGGGGAGCCGTTGCCAATTGGCAATTGGTTGATTAGCATAATAAACGCGAATGCCACATAAAATTTTATTAATTTCCAAAACCCTCGACTGGCAGCACTCAGCAGCTTAACAGATTTACGCTGCACAAAAGACCAAAGCCAAAACAACAACAACAACAACAGGAGCAGCAACTAAAAACTGACAATTGATTGTGTCCTTTCAGCAGTGAGCAGACGGTGGGCGTGGCAGAGTGGGCATAGTTTTGTGGGTCAGGCAATTGGCAAGTGCACTAAAAGCCAAACAACTGACAGGCTCCAAAAAGCAAAGAGACACACAGAGAGAGAGAGAGAGAGAGAGAGAGAGAGAGAGAGCGGGGGAGAGTGAATGAGTGACTGAGTGAGTGAGTGTGTTGTCAACACTGCAATAGTGCGCCCAGGTATTTGCCAGTGGGCGTGGCAATGGCTGTCAACAATGTGTCTAACGGCAGCTGACAAGTGTGCACGCCTCACAGCTGGCCGCCGAGACAGACCTCGACATGCCGAGTCTCTGCACTTTTCGGCGGCGGTCGCCATTTCGCCCAGGTGGGCGGGGCTGTGCGGGCCTAGGCTGATGTACGCCTTTGGCTGGCTTCATTAGGAACCAAGCCATGTGCACTTGTCGGCTGTCTGTCCATCCGTCCGTCTCACTGTCTCTCTCTCTCTCTCTCCCTCTCTCTCGCTCTGTCTGACTGCCAAAGTGTCTGCTGCACTTGCTGCTGCAGCTGCACAAACTATTTACGTTGCCACACACGCCCACTTTTCTGCTTTTTCATTTTTTTCTGCCGCGCCTTGGGGGCTGTCGCTCTTGTTGCCGGCTGTTGTCTGTTTTTGTGCGCGACACTCTCGAAAGTTCAATGCACGCGCTTTTGTTTTGCCTACACAGTTTTGTAGGCTAAATGTAGCATTTGGCAGGCAATTTCTCTTGTCTTTCAGCAGCCTTTTTAGCCCGGCTCCCCAAAGCCGGTGCTACGCAATTTGGCTTAATGCCAGCTCGCAAACTTGGTCTTTGGGTTAAAGCACAGAGACAGAGCGAAAAGAGGGAGAAAGATTAATAGAGAGAGAGAGAGAGTGAGAAAGATTCTCTGGCTTATCTAGGGTAAAGAATGAAAGAATTAAGCATAGTTCCAGGCGGCGCTTGTCCGAGGGCTGTTGACTTGATGAAGAAAGTTTTATTGGCCAACTGCCTCTGCTTCAGCTAACCTTGCAGCACCCACCTGCCACCTCCCACCTGCCACCTGCGCCGGCTGTTATTTCATTTGCCTTTTTAATTTTATACAAATATTTTGGTCGCAATTTTTTAAGCATTTACTTCATATTTTGCTGCTCTTGTCGCAGTTTTATTAAAATGTTGACAGCTTGTTTGGCTCACGCAAAACTTTCCTGATGACAGAGACAGAGAAAACTCTGAAAATAGAGTAGATATAAATATATATTTATAGTAGATATACAAATATATATATATGTAAATAAAAGCGAGAAGCGAAGCGAGATATAAAAGAAGTTTCGTCTTTAGGATTTGGCCAGCTTTCAATATACACATTCTTTCTCTTTGACGTTCTTAGTAAATTTTTTAACGATTAATGAGTTATTTAAAAAATAATAATAATAAAAGTATAAATATGATTAAAATAATTTTATTATAGTTTTAATAATATTTTTATAATTATATAATATCATCATAGATTTCTGAATGAATTAAATTCATCATAAAAAATATTATATTCCATTAATTTTGGTTTTGATTTCATTTTAATAATATTTCCATAATACTTCAGCTTTTTCTTTAGTCACATTTTCAATTACCAATTCAATATATATTCCATACATCTTTGCAACAGTCTCTCATAGCTCCATAGTTGCTTTCAATAACTGAAGCCAAGTCAGATGCGAAGCCTTTGTATTTTGCGCATTAGGCGCGCATTATCCATAAGTAAGACAACAATCAGAGAATTTATTTGATTTCACGCCCCTAAATGTTATATTTGCTTTGCTAAGTTTTATTATTCATAATTTGTGCATTAAGCAAAGAACTTGACAGGCCCATTGTCTGTTTGCCTGTTTCGAGGCAAATGCGCAAATATCGAAAAGAATAGAGCAAGAGGAGGAACGGGAGCAGGAGCAGAAGCAGGAGCAGTAGCAGGAGCAAGAGGAGAGGACAGGCTTTGACAAATACCAAACATGAAGAAGACAAAGACTTGGAGCTTAACTGCTGGCGGGTTCATTGGTGGTTGCAGCCAAATCTTGCCACATGCCTGCGCATATTAAGTGGCACGTGGTGGCAACATTCGCCTGCCTCTGCTCTGCGCTGGCAGAGCTGCTTGGCCTGGCCATATGTGCGGCATAATGAGGACGTCGCCGAGCCAAGTCGTGCATGCAGGCACAGCCGCAACGCTGACAGCAAATCAATTCATATGCCTGGCCATACTCAGAGGCAGGGAGAGACACGCAGTATTATAATCCCGCCCACCCACATGTGGTGCGTGCTGGTGGTGGTGGTGGTGCTGCTGATGGTGGGGTAGAGATGAATTCATCAAAACGCTGCCTATTGTTGTGTGCGGTTAACTGCAAATATGACTCGAGGGTGCGACAGGCCATTATATAGAAAATGGACTCTGTCCGAGCCATAGCCAAAGCCAAAGCCGAGGCAACGGCAAAGCAAAAGCAAAAGCCTCGAGCGCTTTATCATTTAGTCTTTTGCTCTTTAGCTGGACAAATGAAGTCAATTGGATTGTGCCGTGCCTGGACTCGGGGCTTAGACGCGCATCAAAGAAAATTGTTTTAAGCGTTCAGAGCGAAGAGCTGCGATTAGCATCTGCTTACGCTTTGGCCAAAAGTTCAGGCAGCCAGCCAAGCGTTGAGTGGGGTAAAATCTGATAGCTAACGCACACGGGCCATGCCGTGCCGTGCCGTACCGAATGACAAAGAACTTGGCGGCTTAACAAGCAAAAGTCTTCAGCCAGCACCACCCAACCACCCAACCACCCAGCCAGCCACCCGCACTGCCATTTCGCCATTAGCGGGCAAAAGTCGTTGCTAGCTCGCTTCTTAGTTTGCTGGCAATTGCAGTTTGTGCTCAAAGTTTGGTACTGGCCCCGGCCACGCTGGTCACGTTTATTACTCACTCATTTGTTTCTGGACCACCTACTCCATGGAGTGGCCTTGCAGCGCGAGGCTGTCATATTAAGCAACTTTTGCCATTCCGTTGGCCAGCAGCAGCAGCTCCGAGCTGAGCCGAGCTGAGCCGAGTGTCCGAGCAGCGATAGAAATCTTTTTGTTCATTTCATTTTATGTCTACTTTGCCACACACACGCACACAGGCACGCAGAGAGGCGGAGAAGGAGACACACACACCAACGCATATTTTTGGCCATTTCCTGGCAGCTCATTCGTTGGACTCAGCCTGTCGTTGCGATGCCTCAATTTGACATTGATGTGCCAAATGTGAAAATTCGCCCTCTCCCTCGCTCTCTCTTTCTCTCTCTCACACACACTCTTTCTTTCTAACTGAGGCAAAAAGTGAAAAAACTAAAATGAAATAAGAAAGTTTAGTAGAGTATATTAAAGCCGAAAAATAAATACACTTGCTCTTGCTCGAAATAAAAAGAGAATTAGTTGAGTAAAATACCATGATTGATTTGGCTTTGATTGATGAGGTTAGCTTGAGAAAAAAGAAGACTGGATAGATATGAATTATTATTAAATATTATATATTATTAGAATAAATATATGACGTGTCCACAACACTTCAATTGGGTGCTTGATAATCCATTTGACATACATCTATAGGTTTTTCCCAATGTATATTTATAAGTGATGATACATTTAATTTAAGTATCTTCACAACACGATGGTTGCAATGGAGCATTTCTCTTGCTATAGCTTAGGTATAAATTAACATATCTTTTCTTTAATCTATACGAGCATTAAGCTATAGTTACCTTATTTTATAGAAAATAACTGATGAAAAAACCTAAGTCTAGCTTGGATAGTTAAACAGATTTGTTTTGTTTTATATTATTTATTTAGTTTTTTTTTTTATAAGAATTTATACACTTCTGATAGATACCATAAAAATTTAATGTTTGAAAATATATGTAACGATGTTCATTGAATATGAAATGCCATTATATACGTGTATATAGATCTGATCTGATACTCTGATATCTTGTGATAGTTGTATAAAATGTCAGTTAACTAGATGAATAAGATTTATGCATACAACATTTGAATGTATTTCTTACATTTTAAAAATATGTACGTTGTTATATTTATTATATGGATATTAAATATTAATTTAACAATCTCTACACATATTTCCAAGTATTAAGTTTGGTCTTTTATTTCATTTTATTTTATTTTATTTTTATTTTATTTTTTTTTTTTATTATTAATAAAAGTGTAAAGTGTATAATCTTTTCATCAATATTTTAGTTTAACACCTCGTCTATTATACTTAAACAATTGCATAGCAGACTCTCATGTGTAGCTGGCGCAACTTGCAAATCGAATAGAGTATCGAACACATTGTAGCTGTACAAGCGAAAGGCTGTGCTGAAATGTAATTTGGCAAAAATTGTTGGCGTTGTGCGTATGTTTGGCTGTTGCTGTGTGTCTGTGTTTTGGCTATGTCGGCTACAGTCGAATGAATGAAACCCAATCTGTCTGTCTGCCAGTCAGCGGCAGAGGCAGAGGCAGCGGCATAGGTAGAGGCGGGGCAGCAGAGGCAGCGCATTGACGTTCTGCGCCCAATCACACACACACATACAGAACTCGTGCGTTAGTCATTTTGGCACTTTCTCATGCTGTCAGCTTACAGAGTAACGCCTACTTTTTTTTGCTGCTGCTACTGCTGTGGCAGATTAGTATTTCGAGCCCTTTTCCCTGGGCCTGGCCTGCTGTCCGGGTCTGTCCTGTTCTATCCTCTTCAGCTCTGTCTTGGCATCGATTCGATTGTGCATTCAATGTCAATTTGCGGAGATGGCAAGGCAAATGTTTGTGTAGAGCAGAGCTGAAATATAAATCATTAGTCAGAGGCGTTGAAAGTGGGTGAGCACGCCAATTACAAGGCGCAATTAGCCGCCCCCTGGTCTCGCGCGCCCCTGGCCAGCTCGTTGAACATATTATTTATTTCGAATGGGAACGGAGCAGACAGAAGCTGTAATTAATATAGTTTCGCATTGGCTCAAACTAAAAAATAATAATAAAAAAAATATATATATATATATTTAGAAAAAACAAATCTCTAGCTCGCTGCAAGCTGTTTGCAATTGCAACAATATTTCATGGGGACTTGCCACTTGCGGTGGCTGTGGCATGTGGCAGGCCGCTCTCCTGGCCATTGCAAACTCATTTACAATTAAAACAACATTAATTTGCTTCTAATATGACCTCAAGCAGCTCGCCCGCAAAATTCAAATTGCCGCACAAATGGCCAAAGCTGCTCAAATGGCCAGCAAGGGTGCGGAAGCGCGACGCCCGCCTCTGGCCACAGAAATGTAATTAAATTACGCTGAAAAACAATGTCCTGCCCCAACTGCTCGCAGCAGCAGCAGCAGCAGCAGCGGCAGCAGCAGAGAGAACAAAAACTTAAAACGCTTAGCCACGCCCCACGTTTCATGCTGTGCGAAAATTTCGCATAATTGCGTCAGCAAACGCATAAATTGCCAAAGACAGCTGCCCTTGGGGCGTCACAGCGTGTGGCATGTGGCATGTGGCATGTTGCACGTGTAGCATGTTGGCCATCCATCGAGTCGCAGTGACAGGCATAAAGCACTGATCGCTCGAATGGCTGGGTGGGCGAGTGGTTGGGCAAGTGGTTGGGTGGTGCTGCAACAATCAACCGATGCAAATGTCAAATGGCGGCAACCTGGTGCAACCCTGCATTGCGCTATGTGACGTGGCATGAACCGAGGTGTTGCATGTTCACATTGCCGCCGCCACCGCTGCTGCCCGTTGCATGCCTGTCACTCGAAGCTTGTCATGCATCGCACATCATTTTATTTTCCTTTTATATACCACCCCCACTCTCCCACTCTCTCGCTCTCTCTCTCTCTCGCTCCATCTGTTTCTCTCGCTCTGCTATTTTTTGCCAGCTTAAATTACATTAAGCATGAAATATTATGCTAATTATGGCTGATTTCATTCCATTTGCCGCGCTCAAAGCAGACAAAGGACGCGTCGCGCAATATCATAAAAGACAATGCAAATGAATTAAAATTAAATGGCAGCAACAACATCAACAACAACAACAAAAGTAGAAGAAAAATAAAAATTAAAAGCCATAAAAAGAAGGAAAAGTGGAAATTGAAATGTAATGCAGTCGCGTCGCAGTTGCCAGCGGCGCTCGTCTGCTGTCAGATGTTGCGCGTTGCATGTTGTACGTTGCGCGTTGCGAGTTGCACGTTGCACGTTGCGCGTTGCTCTTTATCTTGTTGCTGTCTCGGCTGCTGCCCATGTTGACTCCATATTTGCTTCGTTGATTCGCGCATCATGCGCAATTTTCTGTCAAACGTGGCGTATGCGTAATTTTTCATTTAGCCCCCCCTTGAGGTGAGTGTGTGTGCACTTTTTAAATGATTTTGCCTGAGCACTTTCAGCTCGAAAATGAGAAATTAAATTATTTGCTGCTAATGTCTAGAAAAGCGCGTGTAAGGGTTGTGAATTGAATGTGGGTGTGCAGGGTGTTGTGGAAGCGGGTTGGGGGTGGGGCTGGGGCTGCTTTCAACGGAAATGATACAGCAAAAGAGCAAAGCAGCAGCAGCAGCCGGCAGCCGGCACACGCCGGCCTGGCCAAAAAGCTGAAATGAAAACTAAAACTCATTTCTGCCAAATTAAACTGAAATGTGCCCCAGCTACAAATATGAGTTAAAAGCGAAACGCTCGGGCACATGTGTGCGTGGAGAGTGGAGCGTGGAGCTCGCAGCGTTCGCATCTCAAATGTAAAATTAAAAGGCATTTCCGCAAAATGTCAGCGTCATATTGTAAAACATGAGTATTTAATTAGAAAATACTTTCAGGCTGACTCACAGCGACAGCAGGCGACAGGCGGCAGCCAGGACCTGCACAGTTTCCCCTCAGCAAACATCTCTCTCTCTCTCTCTCTCCATCTCTCTCTGTGGCCCTGTCGATGTGTGTATGTGGTGCTAATGAATTTCGCCAGTGCACAAGCTTGTGCTTTTTAACAACTTAACATAGTCGCATATGTTGTACAAAATACCTTTTTCCTTAGAGCGCAAAGCGGAAAATGGCGAGCATAGCTGAAGCATGGCTCGGTTGGGCAGGGATGGGGCGGCGAGGCGGGGACATCGCGACGACGCGCAACAGCTGAAAACTTTGCATGTATGCCGCATATTAGCAGCGAACAAGCAAACTAGCGCCAACTACTACAACCTGGAACGAACGAGTGTGGAGTGTGGATTGGGCAGGCGGCACCAAATGTGTTGCCTTAAATTGCCTACAACAACAACAACAACAACAACTGAAAACAACGACTGTGCTAATGGCCACGCATTATTCAAAGTCTCGTTCTCAGATTGTCAGAGGGATAAGCAGTGGATGTGGGTGGCTAGCTGGTGCTGGTGGTTAGGTGGTTAGGCGATGGGAGTGAGAGCTGGAACTCTGTAGTTGTCCACTGGGCATGTCAAAACTCATTTGCCGTTAACGAGCAGCTATTGTGCTTATAAAAGGATTATTTACAAATCACTGACTTTCAAAAATTGTCAACTGCAGGGCAAATGCCAGCGCTCAGCCACCCACCCAACGCACAGAGACCGGCACAGCCGCTGGCGAATGCTTTGATCTACAATTTATGAAATTAACCCTTAAGTGGTGCCTGCCGGCTGCTGCTGCTGCTGCTGCTCCTGCTGCTCCTGCTCCTGCTGCCGGCTGCCTCTGCTGCTGTTGATTTCCTGACAGAGACATCAACATTTCAGTGAATGCTTCACTTCAAGTTGATTTCTTTTAGCTGATTACGCGCCAGCACAACGGAAACAGGATGCAGTGCCACTGATTGTTATGAATACACTATGCTACAAGACTGCGCTATGGTTGGGGCTGAGCGTAAATGGACTTGCATTCCATTTGGCTGACATACTCAAAGAACTTAATGCTTTAAGCCGTTTAAACAGCTTGGCTTGGCTGACAATCCAAGTGTGAGACAGCGAGAGTGAGTTAAAGAGGGAAAGGGCGAGGGAGAGGGAGAGGGAGAGGGAGAGAGAGGGGGGCCAGCTACACTGACTGGCCCTTAATTGATACCTTTGTTTGCATTGCGGTCACTCTAATTGGTGTTTGCATGCGGCTTCAAGTCTTGTGTAAATACGGGCTGACCAGACAGACGAACAGACAGACAGACAGACAGACGTTGCTTCTTTGTAATTTTGCGTGCGTTCTGTTTGCTCATTAAACGCTTGCAGCCAACAACCGAAACAACCAAAGCAACCAAAGCAGCGACAACAACAACAGCAAGTAGATGAAGACGAGGAAGAACAAGAAAAGCAATGTCATCAATTAGCAGTTGGCCCTCGTTGGCCGTCGAATGCCAAGTTTGCGCAAAAAATTGGCAGGCTTGAGCGAATCTTGTGGCATTGCGGCACCTAATGAGCAAATGTGAAGCAGTTCTCTCATTGAGCCACATACATATACGCATACATATGACACGCCCACCCACAACACCCACGGCTTAGTGGCACTTACAAGCGCATGTCAAAAGTTATTAGCCTCAGCTCAAATAATTTGTGTTGTGCCAAGAAAGCTGATTACTAAATACATAGTACAACGTATAAACAAAGTCATTTTGGCCAGCTCAATGGAGCTGCTTGCAATAACAAAATTCGTTGCCAAAAAAAGTTGTTGCCTGCTCCTGCTCTTGCTGTTGCTGCTCCTGCTGCTGCTGTTGCTGCTCCTGCTGCTGTCATTGCCAAATCCTAGCACGAGCAGGCGTTTCATACATATATATATATATATAAATATATATATAGGTATGTGTATGTCTATCTATCTGTATATATATATAGAGTTCCTGCTTCGATTTCTAGTCGATATCTCAGCGCTGTTGGCAGCATATTCCTGCCTCATAAGTAGACAACTTTTGCAGCTGTCCTGTCAGCTACGTGAGGGCGTTAAACTCATGCATCACTTTAGCCTTTATCCCATCCGCAGCTATACTTAACTAACTGCTATACATGTGAGCATGTGTGTGTGTGTGTGTGTGTCCTGCTCCGTCACAATTTCGCACATATCTTTTTTTTTTCTTCTTCTTCTTCTTCTTTTCCTTTGGCTGAGTGCGTCTTTGTGGGATGTGTGTCAAGAGTTGCTAAGAGCAGCAACGCGCTGCTGTCGAAGCATTGAAAATAAATTTATAACGTATACGTCATGTGGGCTTCGCGCAGTTTTGCAGTTTATTGCATTTGTCGCTGGCATTGCAGAACTTCAATAAATTATTTTATTGCGACAGTTATTTTGCTTCCCCAGAAGATGTTGTTGAACGAGCTCGCACACCCCCACACCCCCACACCCACACACACACACACACGAATATATAGATATTTATATATGTATATATTTGTTGCTTTTTGTAGCTATCTGCTGTCATTTCGCATTGGCTTGCTTTGGCAACAAATTGCAAATGACTTTATGAATTTTTTCCTCCGCCACTCGATGACGAACCGACAAGCCGAGAAAAGGCAATACACATTCCATCTATATATATAAATATTCTTTATATATATATCTATATACAAGCACTGTATAATAAGCTATGAAATTGATTCTGTGCCCCGCATAAACTTGGAATTACATAATAAATTTGTGCAGAATGCATAATGAACATTACATTTACTCAGCCATATAGAAGTGATGTGTCCATCGCAATGAATACGCATTTAGGATGCTCGAGAGTCTATAATCAAGCACTTAAATCCGGGGCAGGCAGTAAACCCCAGCCAGTGCCGGCCCAGGTCCCAATTGACGTAATGTTCGGCTTTAAGAATCCGTGCAACAACAATGTTAACTGTGCATTCGCCCGGCATAAAATGAAGCACTTGGTTAGCCCATCAAAACTTGACACTTTTCTGGCGTGCTTAATAAAAAAGTCAAACAGTCAAGCGGCAATAGACGACAACCGACAGACGACAACACCTTTGGCGCCTAAAGCGCTTAATGTTAAAATTACCTGGGCTGGGGACACAAAGGAAAAGCAGAAAAAGAAGCAAAAAGGAAAGCAACTGCGAGGCTAGAAATGAAAAAGGCTTTGGCGCGAGACGCCAACAGGCAATAAGTAGCAAAAATTACGCTAAACGCAGCAATTTCCTGGTAAATTGCACAACACACACACACACACCTGCACACGCATACACCTGCAGAGTGGGTGCTGTGCCTAGGGATATGGCAGCGGCGTAAAATTCAAGCAACTATAAATAAGGCGTAAAACACAGAGGCGCAAACATTTTACAATGCGCAGCGTGTCGCAAGCTCAGGAGGTGCTGGGGTGGGCTGGCTGCGGGGGCGTGGCAGACAAGCTGTCAATTTCCTGCAGCAGCAGCAGCAGCAGCAGCCGCGCACGCATATGAGAGGCAGCGTGAGAATTTTAATGCGTGTCATATTTGATTGATGCCAGCTCTAGAGCGCTGGCAACAATGTCAAGAGTTCAGCTGCCAGCGGCCGCCCCCTGCAGGTGTGCAGTGGGCGCGGCAACTGTGCGTGGGGCCAATTTCATGTGCTTGGATAAAAATCATTTGCTTGTCACTGCTACTTGCTCTGTGTGTGTGTGTGTGTGTGTGGCTGTTTATTGTGTGCATGTTGCGTAATTTAACGTCGCTTCTTGCTTAACAATTTTATTGGTTTCACTCTGTCTCGCTCCCACTCACTCTCGCTCTCTCCCTCTCACTGAGGCTGAGGAAGTTTGGGCTACGCGATTTACTGCCACTAGGCAACTGCCTGCCAAGCTGTAAATATTTGCACACACACACACACGCACAGAAGCTGGCCGGGGGTGCTTTTTACAGCTGTGTCGAGACTAACACACACACGCACACACACACACACGTAAGCAAGTGTGTGCCATAATTTATGCCAAGACAAACGATGTGTGTCTAGTGGCAGGAGTTGCAGGGAGCGTAAGTGCATTAGGCGAACGCTTTTAGTGCCCCAAGGGGAACGCCGACTTAATAATTTGCGCGAATTGGCGTCAAGCGGCAAACTAATTTGAGTTAAGCGCATTGTACATACACTCACACACCCACACACACACACACATGTATTGTTTGCTTTAAGCTCTGGCCCACAGCTAAACCATTCATTCAACATATTTAACCACTAACCCCAGCCTAACAATTATTTAGCATTATTATTAAGCAGCTAGCACTGCCTTAAGCCATGCCCATCGCACCCAGCGCCAACATCAATAACCATCATTAACCAGCTCATAATAATCGCTAATCGCTAATCGTTAATCGTAGTTCCCGTTATCTGCTCGAGTAACTGCATCAACCCAACTCGAGCTGCACCAATTTGCATTTTATACTTCACATACGAAATAAATATTTGTATATATAGACATGATTATGCAGATCATGTTTCGCTGCCACACCCACCTCCACTGTCCAACGCCCACTAGTCCACTCGTCCAATCGTCCAATCGTCCACCAACCCATGTTGGCCACGTTTATGTAACTTTCATTTTGGTGCTGTTTTGCTGTTTGCTTGCAGGATGGACAACGCGGCCATTTAGAGGGTCTTGCATCCGTCTATTGTGAATTGTTAATGGTTCCCTTTGGGGATATTTTAAGTGCTTTAGAAAATGCTAGACAAGCAGCATGGGCGGAGCGCAGTCCGCTCCATCCCGCCGGCGGCAGCAGCGGCGGCGCCAGCGGCAGCGGTGGCAGCGGCCTCAGCGGCAGCGCCGGTGGCAGCGGCAGCGCTACCGCCGGCGGCATGCACCATCGCCAGCAGCACGGCCATCGCGGTCACTCAGCGCACGGCGCCGGCCTGCCAAATAGTCATAGTCAGCCCATTTATGTGCCAGGAAAGTACTCGGTATGTATGCCAACAACAACAACAACAACAACAACAACAACTAACAACAACAACAACACAGACTGGGCCAAAAGCAAACAAATGCAGCAGCATTGACAACAAATTATTTGCTTAAAATATTTACAGAAAAGGCTCACAGAAAAAAAAAAGAAACAAAAATAAATAAATCTATAAACATTTTATTGATGTTGGCGTTGATTTGGCAAACAGTTAAAAAATAAAAATTAAAAATAAATAAATGAAATTATGTTTCACATAAATTATGCAAGCTGAAAGCAAAGAAGAAGAAGAAAAAATGTTAAATGATTTTTGTAAATATTTGTGAATTTGTGTTGTTTTACGTTTTGCTTTGCCGCATGCTGCACGCGCACATGGACTGAATACTTTTGCATTTGATTAACCAGCTTGCTCTCTCTTTCTCTCTCTCTCTTTCTCACTTTATGTTCGCCCCTTATAGCCCTCCAGCTGCTTGTCGGACAAGGAGGAGGACGAGATCTATGGCTTTGGCTATGGCGTCTTTGCGCCGCGAGTGGCACGCGGCGGCTTGACACAGCAGCAGCAGCTGTTGCAGCAGCAGACACTGCAAACGCAGCACAGCATACAGCAGCAACAGTTGCAGCAGCAGCAGCAGCAACAGCAACAACTACCAAATGTGCCAGGCCAACAGGCGGCAGGACAGCCCGGCGTTGGACCACAACAGCATCAGACACTCCCGCCAAATGTAGCGCATCTGAACTTTGTGCAGCAAAAGTGAGTAAAAATAGGGAGGAGGGTGAGGGAGGGAGGGAGTAAGCTTTCTCCGAGAAGAACAGTTTGGTAATGCCTTTTCTCTCTCTCTGTGCTTACAGCTGCCTGAGTCCACGCTCCGCATACTTCTACGAGTTCCCACCGACTGCAGGTGAGTTCGGTTACAGTTACAGTTACAGTTACAGTTAGGATTAACAATTTGCCAACTCCCCATTCAATTTCTGCTCCTGCACAGAGGGACGCGAGACAAAGAAGCGCACGACTCTGGCGCGGCTGCTGAAAGGCTTGAAAACTGTCAATCGAAGGGATCGCAACAATCAACAAAATGGCGCACAAGCCAGGGTAAGTTGACAATACACACACACACACACACACACACACACACATTTCTATGTATATTCATTTATATGTATAAGCCGTGCTCTGCTCTGTAAAACTTGTTCAAGTCGAAGTCATTTTCGTAGCTCGGTTTTATGACCGCAAGCAAATTGTTTGTCCTTTTGCCTTTCATTTAAATCAACTGCGGTAATTCTTTCAATTTATTTGCCCCGAGTTTCTTGCTGGCTCGTTGTAGTCCTTCGTACATTTCATAATATTTCGCTTTGTAACAATTCCTTTGCGCGCCCCCGACCACTCGGGCCCCACCCACATCGACATCGCTTGTCGTTTTATGACTGCGTCTTGGCTGATGCTGCTGTACTTAATCTTGGCCCTGGGGACATGTAAATTTTTATGCGCGCCGAGAAATCCCGCGCCAGCCGAAAAGGTTAAAAATGTGCCCGCCGTGCTGCTGTGCTGCTGCTTGACGGCTCCAGCAGCTACAGCTGCTCCCATGGCTCCTGCTGCTGCTGCTGCTCCTGCTGCTGTTATGCCTGCCGGGTATGTCTACATTGGCACTTCTTTCTTGACTATGGCATAATGTGCCCTGCTCTGCTCTGCTCTGCTGGCATGTAGTCGGTTTATCTGCGCGCGTCCTCTCCACAAAGGACATATTCAGGCGCCGAGCGCCTTTGATTAGAGCCCAGCCACCTTAGACACGCGGCTGCCACTATTCCTACAGAAAGGGGAGCCCGACGCCGGCTCTGGCTGGCAATGAAACTGTGGCCAAAGATAACGCAGCCGTAGCAGGACGTCCTCGTCGTCGCTCATAAATAAGCAAGGACATGCATAAATTTTTCAAAAGCAACGAGCGCAGCAGAGAAAAAAAAATAAATATAAATATAAAAAAAAAAGGGAAAGAAAAGAAAAGGAGAAAACGGAATAAATAAAAGAAGCTGCCAGCTGAAAATAAATAATAAAGCGAATGAGTGAAGTGAAGAAGTGAAGAAGTGAACGAGCCCAAATGGCAGCCAAGGGCGGGCAGCGGGGTGCTGCAGCAGATAAGCGCAGGAAATGACTAAGGATATGCGCCTAAGTAGCAGCATCCTTCCACACAAAAAGCTGCCTTTCAAAATATAATTAAACAGCACTCACCTGGCCATGGCCCATGTGTTTTAGCCGGCAGGGCCCCGCCCAGCTGATTTGGTATTTATGATAAGAAAACAAACGCATTAGATGGCCAAGAGCAGAAGGGGGCAGAAGTGGGTGAGCGAATGGACGAGCTGCTGCTGCTGCCTTGAATTGGCCGTGTAGGGGTCACACACATACACACACACATACACACACACACACACAGGCACACAGATACAAAGCGAGAGGACTCTCAACACTTGGGTCGCGACCCTCGTTGCCCCGACTCGTTATTAATTAAAAATTAAAGCCCGGCTGAAAGGTGTGAAATACAAAATGGCGTCGTTATGGCGATAAAGCACGTGGCGCCCGCACGCTGATTTATGAGTCTCTTTGCCCGGGTCATCCCGAGCTGTGGGCCCCTCCTCCCGCTGCCTTCTAGCGAGCCTTGTGCATATTTTAAGGCCAACTGCCTTGAAGTCAGAGTCAATAAGCCGAGAGTGGAAAACTTTCAAACAAAATTGTAAATTGAAAATTATAAATTGAAATTACACAAAAAAAAAAAAGGGAAGAGGTGCTGAAAAATTTAATTTTGTAATTGATATCGATAACCTTTGCGTTTCTTTGCAGGCGGCCAACGATCGCCTGAGACACTTCCAGATGATAAACGGCGGAGCGGGCGCGCCGCAGCAGAGCTTTGAGGAGACAATCCACCGGGTAAGTGTGGAGTGTGTGGAGCCGGCAACGGCGCGTATACTTGATAAATATGTATGGGGCTGCCGCAGCAGCTGCCATTGCATAAATATTTATGCAGTGCAACGCATTTGGCAGCAGCTGCCGCAGCAAACAAAATTACTTCAAAAACTGTTTGCAACAACAGCAGTAGCACCAGCAGCAACAACAACAACAACAACAACAATAAGAAAGTTGCAGCACCTACTTATGCCACACCCACAGCCACAGCCACAGCCACAGCCACCCAGTGGCAGTTGCCCACTTGCTGGCATTGCATTTGCAATGTAATTTCAACACGAAAGCTGCAACCGTTGCTGGCGAGCACGTTTACGTTGCCGTTTACCTGCTGCAGCACGGCGCCGCTCGGCAAGTAGATGCATGCAACATTTAAAAGTTCATTGCCGTCAACATTCATTATTAATGACAGCGCGAGCAGCAACCAAAAACAAGCAGCAAAATGCAATCAACGACGACAACAAACAGACAGCAGCAACAGCAACAGCAACAGCAACGGCAACGGCAACAGTTGCAGCTGCAGCGTGGCAACAGCAACATGACAGTTGCAGCGGCAAGCACTGCATAATGCATGCGGCAACGCCCACCAGCGGCACGCCCAGCCGTGTGCCGTGTGCCGTGTGGCACTGCACGCATGTTTTTCGCACCCGCCGGAGAAAACTTTAGGCCAGAGCCCAAAAGTAAACTTTAAAGTTTTGCAATGTTCTCGTTGTTGTTGTTGTTGTTGTTGCTATGAAGTTGTCTTTTGAATAAACTGTGGTGCAGTTAAGAATAAATAAATATACTGTTATTTCAATAATGTTCTCAACTGTTCTCTTCGCTTTCTTCTTTTTCGTTGCCGAACACCAGCTAAAAGTCCAAGAGGCCATGCGCAAGAAGGAGAAGTTTCAACGTGAGCACGAAGAGGTAAGCGAACTGCTGAAATGGAAATTGCAAATTTCGAAATTGTTATTCGCAAATTGATGTAAATGAAAATGTGTTTGCAGTGCTTATAATACATACGCAGGGCTTCCATGTCGTTTGATTAAAATTGCATGAATCATGCCGAAATATTGTCAATCAATTTGCTAGCCAAATTCCAATTTGTTGCAATTGCAAACAATAAAATTGCAACTGTAAACCGAAAATAAATCAAGCATAAGCGAGAGACTACACACACACATCAAATCATATATAAATATATAGAGAGAGAGTTTACGCAATATAAATAAATAAACAAAAATATAAGGCAATCCTGATTGTTGTTGTTGTTGTTGTTGCAGTTTGTGCTTAGGCCCAACAACATTTTGTTTGCCTAAATAAAACATCAGCAGCTGCTGGGAAAATTAAAATCCATATCCATGCCATTTACTCGGCTATTTACCGTCCCACAAAACAGTTTAGTTGCCACGCCCACCCAACGTATCATGCATATTTAAATGCTGGACAATCTCTTAAATTTGTAGTCCCAATTTTGCAAAAGCTAGCAAAACATTCCTTACTTCTAAAACAAAAAACAAAAAAGCAATTATTTTGCTGTGCAGCAGCAGCAGCAGCAGCAGAAGGAGGGGCTTGGGGAGGGGGCGGGGCGTTTAGCAAAACAAATGTTGGAAAACATGCAGAGCAGACGCAAATGTTCATTTAGTTGCACACACACTCACACACATGTGTATTCACACTTAAGTACAAGCGCACAGAAGACAACAACAGCAACAACAACAACAACAAAAACAAAAATAATGAACTGTAACGTGGCAAATGATAAACTTTTTGCCTGTCATAAAAATTATTTTTCCACATTTTCTCAAATTTTACACAGCTCAAAAGGTAGCATACTAATTGTCTGTACGGTTGTGTGTGTGTGTGGAAGTGTGTAATGCGTGTAATAAATGGGCGTGGCAGAAGTTGGGAAAACACTGTTTGACATGCCGAAAGGTGCCGGGCCAAACAATATAAATAAAATATATGAAAAGCTGCTTTGACTTTAGAACAGAAATAATTGGGCGAAAAATGAGCTATAATTATATCATAGAATAGAATAGACTGAAAGCAAATTAAATAGCATAAAGCAGAGTCAAATGGACTGAAATGAAATGCCAGAGAATGAAACCGAATATAAGGAAATTAGATATTAAATAGAATAGGCAAATAATGAAGGTATAAAATAGATAAGAATAGATATAAAGCAATTAGTTAAATATTGAATAGAATAAGAGAATGACCAATAAATATAGATGGAATAGATTAGCGATATAGATGGACAGCTAATCAGGCATAAGACATGCAGAGAGAGAGAGAGAGAAAGAGAGAGCAATAGAAACTCATAAGAAATGCAATTTCCATAAGAACTCTGCCATTATGATGTGTATAAGTAGTGCTACAAATTAAGCAAACTTTTATCAACGGAAATTGTCAAAGCATTTCAAATCACCTGTATCACCTGAAACAGTTCGAATCAGTTCACACTGGCTTAGTCGCTCAGATTTGTGCCTGATGAGAACATCTGCTGGCTGCAGTGCGACCCATTTGCCTTTATGTGATTTGCCAATCGAAACTCGGCCTCTCTGAAACAGAGCAGCAGGAAACCCAGTTAATTATAGAGAGCTCAGCTATCGGCAGCGACGAGCAGCAGCACATATTCCATTTCGTTCGGCTAAGCTGAAAAAGTCCTTTGAAATGCTGTTGCTCTGGCCATTTGAACTGAAAATGCATAATTCTTGCAAACTGAGTGAGAGAGAGAGAGAGGGAGAGACAGAGGGGGAGATAGCATGTGGCATGCGTTGCTGCACGACAATTTGTCTGTTTGCATGTCGACGACGTGTCCGCCTAAGCAAAGGCAATAATTTTTGTGCATAAATGAAAAGCACACACACTCGCACACGCACACACACACAGGCAGAGTGGCTGTAGTTGCTGCTTAACTTGTGCAAACAACTTGCTGTTTGTCTAATTGTAATTGCTGTTTTTGTTGCCAGTGCCTGAGCCTGAGCCTGAGTCTGAGTCTGAGTCTGTGTCCGGGCCTGGTCCTTCATCTCTGCCTCAGCTAGAGCTGCTTATTTTCCATTTCGGCCTTCTCAAGCGCCAAGAGCTGCCACAACAAAAAGAAAAAGAGAGAGCAGAGAGAGAGAGAGAGAGAGAGAGAGAGAGAGAGAGAGAGAGAGCGAGACCGAGCAATGTGAATGAGAAAATAAAAGAAATTGTCCCCTGCTTATGAAATATTTATAATAAAACAGCAGAGATAGCCGAACGACTCGACCCCTGACGGCAACTCGGCCAAAAGCAAATGTTTGCTGGCCAATAATTTGTGCCAACAATCGGGCAGTCAATTAAGCACGGCTCTAGACCAATGTGATTAGCCCAAAGCAACATGCACAAGTTCGGCCACATAAATTTGCAAATTGCTGTGGCAGCCGAGCTCTGCAAGGCAATTGTTGCTGTTACAGCTTCTCCTGCTCCTGCTGCTGCTGCTCCTGCTCCTGCTCCTGCTGCTGCTGCTGCTGCTGTTGCTGTTGCTGCCATTTAAATGCATTTTTAATGTAGCTGCCCCGAAAAAGCTTTTAGCTAATTTTTACACTAGTTTCTGATGTTGCGCTGTATCCATTTCTAGCTGCTCTGCTATGGCCTGGCCCTGGCATCCTTCTCGCACTAGCACAAACACACAAACACAAACACACACAGACGCAGACATATCTTGTTTTTAAATTAGTATGCAGCACATATTGCGCTATTATGTTGCAGGACATTCAGGCAGCATCTCAGTTGTGCTTTCTCTCTCTCTCTCTCTCTCTGTCTGTCTCTCTCGAAAATTGTTTTAGTTTTCAAATGGAATTTTGTAATTTTAACGCCTCTGCAGCTCTGCAGAGGAAAAGAAGTGACTGAAGTCAGCCAGGCTGACGAATAAGCTGAAACCTCTTCGTCTGCCCCTTCTCCGAGTACGTCTCGCATCTCTTTTATAGTCGCCGAGTCACAGTCACGTGCCGGCATACAGCAGACAGACAGAGCTCCACTCTGAGCATACATATATATATATATATATATATATATTACTTGGCTCATAGAGTGCACTCATTTGTGCCTAAACTGGGCTTAAGCGAAGGCTCTGGAGCATTCAGTCAAATAAGTCGCAAGTCGCTTATTGCGAGTAGAGTCTCAAATATTTGAATTTACATTTTATATATACTTATTTCGTATTAATTATCTATGAATTTGTTTTGCAGATCTTGCGGGACATACGGCAGGGCCTGCTGCAGATGAGTCGGGGCGAGGGACGAGCGGGTAAGTTTTCATCCGGCTGCTGCGAAATAAATATCTCAGTTTAGGGCCCCGGACGACTTGCACTCGACAATCTTGTTAGATGAGTGGGCGTGGCACCGTCTGGCGAGCGTCACATGCATAAGCGAGCATAAAATCTTATGTCCGTTTCCGGCACCAACAACAACTCGCAACTGCGCAACTTGCCACTGTGCAGCTGTGCAACTTTCTGTGTGCAGCACATGTGGAAAATGGCATTCAAGTGTGTGCGAGTGTGTGTGCGTGTGTGTGTGCGTGTGTGTGCAACGTTGCGTATAATATGATATCATGTAGCCGTTGCACATCATTTCGGCCTGGCAAAAGTTTCGAGCACCGCCTCCAAAGGCCATTTATATGTCCCAGACTGTGCCTCTGCCTTGCCCTCTCTCTCTTTCTCCCTTTCTCTATCTTGATGGCACTCTAACACCTCGCAGTCTATCCCTTTGCAGATGATACGTATATGTACGACGAGGCGCTGCGCAACGGCCCCGGCGCCGTTGGCCAGGGTGGTGCGCATTATGCGGTCAGTGCGCTGCACCACCAAGGTCATTGGTACGACGAGCCGCCCTACGAGAGCGATCCCGATGATTTTCTTATGGCCGGACTTAATTGTGGACCAGCTGCTACCATACAGGTAAGACTATCTATCAGTGTGTGTGTGTGTGTGTGTGTGTGTGCAGCTGCTTGAGCTGTGATTTATGAGCGCGGTTTACCAAACACTTGCGCGCCCACTTAAAGCAGAGCGCACAGTGCGGCTCAGCTAAGCACATTGGCTGGCATAACTCCGGGCAATTCTCCGGCTTCAACAATGTCGCCGGAGCAGTGCAATCGGTTTTTCAGCTTTCGATTTATGCAGCACATTCGTCTTTGCCGTTAATC
Organism: Drosophila arizonae; assembly: GCF_054131065.1. Taxonomy (NCBI): domain Eukaryota; kingdom Metazoa; phylum Arthropoda; class Insecta; order Diptera; family Drosophilidae; genus Drosophila; species Drosophila arizonae. The sequence continues at coordinate 10,019,769 of NC_142922.1, forward strand.
CTGGCTGAGATCCGCAGCGCACGCCTCGTTGGCTGCTTTGATTTCTCAGCGGATGCCAAGCACTTCCGTGTGCCCTCGCTCCCTCTCCCCCTCTCTCACTCTCTCACTCTGTTTCCCTTTTATCCTTTCTTCTTTTTATTTGCTTTATTAAATTATACGCTGAATATATTTTGCCTGCGCATTGGTTTCCAACTTCGATTTGTATGTCCTTTGGCATTTTTGCTGCCACTCGAAGGCAGCGCCAGTGCAAGTTGAGCTTCAACTTACTTTATTTTTTATTGACAGTCAAAAAGTGCATAATTCTTGTTGACTTGTTCAACCCGGCGACGACGTCTTGAGACTTTTCCTCGGGCTTTGCATAAAATTTACTTTTTACCCACTTTTTCTTTTCTGCTCCTTCTCCTTCTTCTTCTTCTTCTTCTTCTTCTTCTTCTATTTGCCTTGTGTTATGCACAGTGGTAGTTGCGCTTTTATGGCTGCGCCTAAGAGAAGGGGGCGATGGGCGAGGGGGAGTGGGTTCGCTTTTGGGGCAGAAATTTTGTTTTCTTAGTCAATTGAAAATCACTCAGCGGCGAGGAGGTTCTCGATATGCTTGAGCCGCCGCCCTTTGTGCCCTTTCAATTTCAGTTTTCGCTTTGATGTGGCAATACGCAAAGCGGCTACAATAACAACAACAACAGCAACAACAACAACATCAGCGAGCCACAAAATTTGTTTAGTAAAAAAGTTTTTTTGCGGTTTGCGCAGCACTTTAGACGAGCCTCTCTGCAAAAATGTGAAATGGGAAGCGCACAATGGTCCCTATTCGTTGCTGTTGTTGTTGTTGTATTTGGGCAGCGAGCCGCAACTTTGGCCAATGCTAATGGATACTCAAAAAAAAAAAAGTAGAATAACTGCGCAAAAAAAATATTGCCAATACAGGGTATTAGCATTCGCTTTGACCCTCTGCCCCACCCTGAGCGCAGGCCGGCCATGCCAAAAAGTATGCAACAAATTCATTATCTATGCCCCGCGCCAATGCCAGCTTGCAACTTTGCTGCTTGATGAGCTGCTGCCTTCATGAAGTATGCAGCAACAGCAAATCTACATGCTACAAAAATGAAAATTTACATGTCCGAGCTGAAAGTTGCTGTAATTGAGAAGAGCGTGTCTCTCTCCCTCTCTCTCTCTCTCTGTGTGTGTGTGTGTGCGTGTGTATGTGTTGGCTTTTGCCCCAAATGTAAAGCAACAACTTTGCAATTTCCGCTGCGTTCGAATAAACTAAATTTAAAATTCCAAGCTGAATAAAAAGCAAACAGCAACAACTACAGCAAATCACAGCTAAAACAACAATAGCAACAACAACAACAGCAACAACCACTGAAGCAACAGCCACAAGGGCCCAAAGTAAACTCTACTTTAGGAGCACGCAACACGCGGCGCATAAACTTTTATAACTTTGTTAATTTTTCATAATTTGTTGTTGTCGTTGTTGTTGTTGTTGCTGTTGTTGTTGCTGTTGTTGCTGCTGCGGCGGCTGTTGCTGCAACAAATTCTACTTGAACGCTAATCCAAATGCTTTGCTTACCTTAACCATAACTCTATCTCTCTCTCGCTCTCTTACAACTCTCTTTCTTTCTTTTCGTTTTCAGGGTGGCCGTGTGCGCTTCTCGAACAACCGCGAGAGCACGGGCGTAATTTCATTAAGATCCGCCGGAGATATTTCACTGCCGCAGCGCGGACCGCCGCGTCGAGGGCTTATCGTGCCACAGCAGCCGCCAAATCCGCCGACAATAATACCGTTAACGCATGCCAGGTGAGTGTCCAAAGTGGGTAGATTGTGGGGAAGGGAAGGGGTAGGGTGGGTGAGGGCAGCACTCGCTCATTGGCCAATTGCCATTATTATTTGTGGAGCCAAGGGCAAAGGGCATTAATAATACAGAGGGCCGCAACAACGCAGAAAATAAATATATATGTAAGGATAATACGAATATATATATATATATGTATATATGTATTTATCTGTTTAGTATATAAGTATGTGAAGATGAATGGTGCGGCATTTATCTGTTAATGTATATCTGGCAATTGCTGGGTGGCCCGCCGGCAACCCTTTGACCACTTCAAAGCGCCAAAGGGGGGAGGGGGGTGGGGGGGGCAAACCCACTCAAGTACAAAATGTGCCACAAATGTGTGCACTGTGGCATGAAAAGGCCAAGCATTTAGCCTGGCAAACAACCCAACACTAATAGCTGACCAAACCTAACCGAACCGAACCGACCCGAACTGAACTGAACTGAACTGAACCGAGCCAGAGACCGATCCAAGCCAAAATCGAATCGAATCGAATCGAATGGAATCGCAGCAAAGCAAAGCAAAGCAATCAAGCAGCTCAATTGACGCACCATTCCAGCCAAGCCCAAAGCCACACCCCCGCCCACCGTCGCCCCATTCCACGCAGAATGCTTGAATTTATTTGTCAATGCGAAAAGGTGCGCAAAAGGATTGACCCGGCCAACATGCCACACACGCACACAAAAAAAAAAAAAAAAAAAAAAAAAAGAAGAAGAAGAAGTGAAAAGGTAGCCTCACTTCATTAGTGCCGTTATCAACATTTTGCAGCCACATGAATGAATGAGCCAAAGGACGAACTAGTGAATGAATGACAAACTGACTCTTTGAATGTCCTGTCTGTCTGTCTGTCTCTCTCGCTCTCTCTCGCTCTGTGGCTGTCCGGCCTGACTGACTGACTGCTTGCAACATATCGTAACGCATTGAAGCGAAAGTCATCAATTTCATATTGTTACGCATGCCACAAAGAATAAAACATGGACTCTGCCAGGTCAAAGAAAGGTTGGTGCGAGGGCTGCTGGGTTGTTTGTGTGCTGGTTGCTGTGTGGGCGGGGCTTGGTTGGCTTGTCAGTCAGAGCTGGGCCAAAACTAATAAGAAGACAGGCACACCGACGTCTGCAATATTGGCCAGCAGTGCAGAGACAGCGACGACACTTGAATGAAATGGCATTATTGCTACTTCAACGCGGCTGCAGGAGGCAGCGCGCCGCACGGCTCGTCAATCAGCCGGGAGCAGAGCCAGTCCGGGCCAGGGCAGAGTCAGCGTATCGACACTCCACAGTCGGTCGACAGTTGCCCGGCTGCCAATTGGCAGCGCTGAACCGTTTTCCACACGTACGCATCGGCCAACTATACAAAAGACGTGCTGAAATAACTTATACGCCCTGTGCGCCCTCAGGGCCAAAACAAAAAACTTTCGTTGCCAAATAAAAGAAAACCGAAAACAGAAAACAACAGGAATAAAATAAATGAAAATGAAAATGGAAATGGAATTGGAAAAAACGAACGAAAAGCAGCCAAAAGTGAAAATCTCAACAGTGTTAAAGTCAAATGCCCAGGCACAACAACAACAAATAAAGCAAAGCTACAAGAAAAAAAAAAGAGGAGAAAAAACACAAGCGAAACAGAAGTTGAAGAAAAAGGTATAAAATATTTATTTATATGAGCTTTTGCTTACCCGTGGACCCAAGACCTTTGTGCCAAGTGTTATTATTGCTGTTGTTGTTGTTGTTTGTGTTGCTGTTTGTGTTGCCCTTGTGTATACATATTTGCTTAGCAGCAACAAATTCTGGCTTGAAATCAAAACGGTTACCGAACAGCTACTCCAGTGTAAGCTAGATTACAGGACTCGAGCATACCCCTACAGTGTTTTTCTTTGCCTCTTTCTCTCACACCCTCTCCCTCTCTGTCCCTCTCTGTCTTGTATCCTTGCTGGCCATTCAAGGTGAAGATGAGCAAATATTTGGTATATAATTTAAATAGTTTGCTTAGATAAGAACAAGCTGACAGCTGCTGCAAGTCAAGCA